>NC_090648.1:436506762-436679262 GCF_040937935.1 Hyperolius riggenbachi
AATTCCCGCAGGGCGATTGTTTTGCGGTTTTTGGTTTTTGACCCTGCATATTTAGGCATGCGAAAGCAAATGCTTATTTGCATGAGCAATGTCTTGTGATTAGCCAATAGGCCAAATTTGCAAAGCCAGATTTGTCAGGTTCACTTGGTTGATGCACACATGTTCTTTCTCTGTTGTAATTAGCATTGCATTTCTTTTTTCTGAGGGCAGGTAGTGAGTGGCTTGTTTTAGGAGGTGAGAGCCCTGGAGCAGGCTATTTGCGCCTGTCCGCCCCTTATGTGTCGCGCCCAGGTTATGCGCATATAGCAGAACGCAATGGACGTTGAGGTAAGTGCCTGTTTTTAATCTTGGGAGGTGTGTGCGGGCGGCTCTTCCCGGCGCTGGCCACGCTGGGGAGATCGCCTGCACCCCCCAGCCTCCACCTCCGGGGTGCTGCTGTGTGGGTTCCAGGCGGTGAGAGTGCCTGGGACCCCCGCGGCCCCCCGGTTGTATGGGGGCAAAGGGTAGCCTCCTCGTGGCGCCCCTGGATAGTGCTATATAGCATGAACTAATTCCCGCAGGGCGATTGTTTTGCGGTTTTTGGTTTTTGACCCTGCATATTTAGGCATGCGAAAGCAAATGCTTATTTGCATGAGCAATGTCTCGTGATTAGCCAATAGGCCAAATTTGCAAAGCCAGATTTGTCAGGTTCACTTGGTTGATGCACACATGTTCTTTCTCTGTTGTAATTATCATGTATGTATTATGCCTACTGGAACATGTGGATAAATGATTTACTTTCAGATAACTCTGGATTTGGACAGCACTAGCAATGTTTATTGGTATTTTTTGCAATATTATTTATAGTAAGCCTGAAGGGTGTTTTTTTTTTTTTTTTTTTTAAAACCTTAACTAAGGAGGGGGAAGGCTTTGGGTGCTATAAAGCCTTCCCGTTCCACTTGTGGTCCCCACGTTCCAGCGTTGTCTCCGCAGTCAGCAGTCACCTACCAATGAGTCAGAGACTGTTCTCTTCTGCCAAAAGAGGTTTCGGGAGTCTTCAGGAGCCCGAGTACTCCCAGAGATTGGCCACTTCGTACTGCACACACTCGGCAGGGCCGGTTCTAGACTTTCTGCTGCCTGAGGCAAAATTGTAAGGATGTAGTGTCCCCCCCCTCCCCCCCCCTGATTTGGAATGATCGCACAGCACCCAACAATCAATTTACTGTGGTTCATTTAATGTTCTCACATGACATTCTGCAGCTCAACACAATAGCACACTGGCTGGTTGTAAGTCTGTGACAAACAAACCACTCACCCTCAGTCACTCCATTCCTCCTCAGTCAGGACAGCAGTGCCACCTCCTCCCATATGCTGTGCAAGTCAAATGAAACACTGCTGCTCTCCTGCCTCCCCCTCCTCAATCAGCACAACAAGCTGCTTTTCCCCAATGATGATGACCTCTTCACCTCGCTCACCTCTCACTTCTCCTCCTACTCTGACTGCATGCTATTAGTGTAAACACAGTACAAACATGCCGCCCCTGTAATCTCTGCACCTGACGCAAATGTTTCACCTTACTTCATGAGAGAACCGGCCCTGACTCTCGCGCATGCGCAGAACGGAGCCTGTCTGCCTCTAGGAGCACTTGGCTCCCAAACACTTCCAAAGCTTCCCATGGTGGGAGGAGATTCGAACGGGGGAGCCAGCAATGGAACGAGGGGAATCGGAAGGCTCAATAGGACCCAGAGCCTTCCTTCTCCTTTGGTAAGTATCTGTTTAAAAACGCTTCAGGTTTGCTTTTTACTACTTAACAGTTTAAACTGTATACAATAACTTGTAATAAGAAAAATATGTACTAAAAGAACAATGCAATACATTTTGTATATGGGGACAACCAGCCCCGCCCCCCCCTTCCGGTTTGGAATGATTGCACAGCACCCGACAATTTCCTCTGCTTCATTTAATGTTCTCATAATGACATGCGGCAGCCCGATATAACTGCACGCTGGCAGGGACGGATCTAGGGGGAGGCAAGCAGGTCTCTAGCCCCAGGCGCAGTGTGTTGAATTCTTAAAAAGGCGGAAACATTTGGATGGGGAATGGCAGTTTAGGCTCCAAAACCTGACCTTGCCCCAGGCGCAACTTGGGGCAACTTGGTCTAGATCCGTCTCTGCACGCTGGCCGGCTGTGAGTCTGTGACAAACAATCTGCTCACCCTTAGCCACTCCATTCCTCCTCAGTCAGGACAGCAGTGCCACCTCCTCCCTTCTGCTGTTTCAAATGAAACAATGCTGCTCTCCTTGTTTTATATTTTTTTTTTATTGGCCAATGGCCACAGTCCCAGAGAAAACTTTTTGTCATAATGACGGATTCGTCTCCTAATGGATCTTTAGTGTGAAGCACATGGGTGACGCCATGCAGACTTCTGGCTGTAGTTGGTGTCTCATGCACAACTTTCTATCTTCCCATAGCTGTCTGCATGCGCTTGAACAGCTGTGCAGGCAAAACCAGATTAAGTAATAGTATAGTAAAAGGCTGTTTCCTTGATCTTTCATTCCTGTCTTGGACATCATTCAGTGCTTTTACTCCACTTCAGCTTCTGTACAGTGCCACATAATACAGTTGTTTGATCCCTGCTGTCCCACTGGCACCTGTTAGTTACACACCTCTCCTGACATGTGACATCAACTCTCCTCAGCTGTCCTGAACTCAGGTTAGGAGGACTTCAACTCTGATTAGCTCCCCGCACGGCCTGTGCTCAGCTTATGACGTCAACTCTACTCAGCTCTCCACCTCTCCTGACCTCAGCTTGTGACTTTAACTCTGCTCAGCTTGCCACCTGTCCTGAACTAAGTTTGTGAATTCAGCTCTGCTCAGACCTCCATCTGTTCTGACCTCAGCTTGTGACTTCAACTCTGTTCAGCTCTTCACCTGTCCTGACCTAAGTTTGTGAATTCAGCTCTGCACAGACCTCCACCTGTCCTGACTTCAGCTTGTGACTTCAACTCTGTTCAGCTCTTCACCTGTCCTGACCTCAGCTTGTGACTTCAACTCTTCTCAGCTCTCTACCTGTCCTGACCTCAGCTTGTGATTTCAACTCTGCTCAGCTCTCTCCCTGTCCTGACCTCAGCTTGTGATTTCAACTCTGCCCAGCTCTCCACCTGTCCTAAATTCAGCTTGTGAATTCAACTCTGCTCAGTTTTCCACCTGTCCTGACCTAAGTTTGAGACTTCAACTCTGCTCAGCCCTCCACCTGTTCTGACCTCAGCTAGTGACTTCAACTCTGTTCAGCTCTCTACCTATACTGACCTCAGCTTGTGACATCAACTCTGCTCAGCTCTTCATCTGTCCTAAGCTCAGCTTGCAACTTCAACTTTGCTCAGCTCTCCACCTGTCCTGACCTCAGATTGTGACTTCAACTCTGCTCATCTTTCTGCCCTTCCTGACCTTAGCTTGTGGTTTCAACTTTGCTCCGCTCTCCACCTGTCCTGACCTTGGCTTGTGACTTCAACTCTTCTCAGCTCTCCACCTGTCCTGACCTCAGCTTGTGAATTCAACTCTGCTCAGCTAGAGCGAATGTGAGGGTGCCCTTGGCATGTGTTAGAGCTGTGTGGGTGATTAGTGACACAGGCAGAGACACTCCCTGTGTTTTGCATGAGAATCTTTTGTTCCCTGAACAAACACTTTGCACAGGTGAACTCTGCCCATTATGTGCTGAATGATGCTAGGAGAGGGCACAGAAGAGGGCAATGGGTTGGTGAGCTCTGCCCATCATGTTGAATGATAGGAAAGGGCACAGAAGAGGGCAAGAGGTTATGCAAGCTCTGCCCATTATATTTGATGGTAAGAGAGGGCACAGAAAAGTGTGAAAAGCTGGATGAGCTCTACCTATTATGCTGAATGGTAATAGAGGAAAAAGAAGAGGGCAAGAGGTTGGGTAGGCTCTGCCCATTATACTGAATGGTAAGAGAGGGCACAGAAGAGGGCAAGAAGCTGGGTGAGGCTGAGCTCTGCACATTATGCTGACGGTAAGAGAGGGCACAGAAGAGGGGAAGAGGTTGGGTGAGCTCTGCCCGTTATGCTGAATGCCAGGAGAGGGCATAGAAGAGGGAAAGTGGTTGGGTGAGCTCTGCCCATTATGCTGAATGTTAAGAGAGGGCACAGAAGAGGGCAAGAAGCTGGGTGAGTTCTGTCCATTATGCTGACTGGTAAGAGAGGGCACAGAGGAAGGCAAGGAGCTGGGTCTCTGCTTTTCTTCAGTGGATAACTGAGACAGGAACTGTTGACAAACAACGTGATGCTGTCCTTCGGACAATAACATCCTGTCCCTTAATTACTACAGCATGCTATGACTCCAATCAACCCTCTTCTATTGGACCTCAGATAAGCAGATAAAAGGATCCAAAGTGAATATTAATTAACACAAAGTTGGCTCTAAACAGTTCATTGCCTGGAAGCAAAACTCCAGACTTTCCTAACCTTTGCAGATATACGGTACATGTGAAACCTTACTTGCCCTGTGAACTCTGTAAAATGCTGAAGGAAATCTCAGCTTTGTATAAATACATAATACTGTAGTAGTAAAAGGGGCGTTGCTAGCCCCAAAGATCAGTGGCACGTGCCCTGGATCTATTCTGGGGTGCCCTGGATGGTAGAGTCAGGCAGCGGGCAGCAGTACTCACCTGGCCACTTGGTCTCTAGATTTTGCAGACATCTCCTCTTCCAGGATTCTTTCCCTTCTCCACCACAACACCCAGCATACCAAATAGAGGCACCTTGTACCCAGCATGGCACTACACAAGGCATCTATGTGGGCCTACTAGGTGCTGTGGTGCCATACTGGGTGCTGTGATGCCTTTATTGGGGTATGCAGTGAGTTATGGTGCCTCAGTGGAAGGCCCGTGTGAGCATGGGAGGGGGATGTTATGGGGGGGACTGACAGACAATCTGGCAGCAGGCACAAGAAAGCCAGACCAGCCAATACAGAAGCCAGGTAACTCTGCCTGGTTATGTTTAAGTGTCACTGTATATTTATGTGATATAGTGCATTTTATTTTGTATTCATGGAAAAGGGGGCTTAATTCAACATGTTGCTGAGCAAACCTACTTAGAACGCTGTTAAGTTCATATAAATTTTGCTCCACCCCTGACCACATTCTGGTGCATGACCACACCCATTTTTGGGCTAGAGTGCCCGGATCTCATAGGATTTAGCAGTGCCCCTGAGTAGTAATAATAATAATAACACAAATAATAATATGGAGGTGATGGAGAATAAAAAAGAAGAATTTCTTATAGTAAAAGTAAATGGGCAGCTGCTGTAACGTGTTAGAATCCATGGCAACAACATACGACATGATAAAAAGGCTACCAAATATTGTTTATATATTGTTTTATGTGCACACATGTGAATTACCCATAATGCAATTCACTTTTTCTCCTGAGTTTTCTCCTAGACGATATTTTCACACCTTGTTATAGAATGCCTTACAAACCACTAGCAAGCAGAAAAATACTCAAAATAATTGTGCTAGTACTTTTTCACCAACTTTTATGTATTTTTTCAATTGTGGAATGCTTAAAAGTTATTTTAAAGAGAATATGAAATATCTACTAGGAGATAAGGAGTAGGAGAAAAAGACAGCGCTGGGCACTCAAGCTGGATGCTTAAAGGGAACCAGAGACGAAGCACCCTTGTGTATTTTACCATATATATCAGTAGGAACATTAGAGAAAACACTTACCATGCTCTCTGTTTCATCCTCACTGCTAAAAGTGTCTGTTATCAGCTGTGATAAGAATCCCCGACTGAGCATTCAGTCTGGCTTTGCAGGGAATAATTATAGCTGAGTCATTATAGCAGAGCCACAAGAGGGCAGGCTTGGGCTTGAAAAGACACCAGAGAAGACAGACTCAGCTATAATCTTTCCGTAGCAAAGCTAAACTGAGTGCTCGATCGGGGATTCTTATCAGAGGTGATAACAGTCAGATTAAACAGAGAACAATGAAACAAAGAGCAGATTAGGTGTTTACTGTCATGTTCCCACTGATTTATAAGGTAAAATACAAGAGGGTGCTTCATCTCTGTTCCAAAGGTACAAACAGACATTACAGGCATAGGGAGAAAAAAGGTATTTTTCTCCCTATGCCTGTAATGTCTGTTTGTACTTTTGGAAAATAAACCTTAAAGAGAACCCGAGGTGGGTTTGAAGAATATTATCTGCATACAGAGGATGGATCTGCCTATACAGCCCAGCCTCTGTTGCTATCCCAAACCCCCCTAAGGCCCCCCCTGCACTCTGCAATCCCTCATAAATCACAGCCACGCTGCTGACAAACAGCTTGTCAGAGCTGGCTGTGTTTATCTCTATAGTGTCAGTCTGCTGCTCTCCCCGCCTCCTGCAGAACTCCGGTCCCCGCCTGCATCCCTTCTCTCTCTGCGGATTGGAGGGAAGGGACGGGGGTAGGGACCGAAGCTATGCAGGAGGCGGGGGAGCAGCTGAGACTGGCACTACAGATGTAAACACAGCCTCACAGCACGACTGTGATTTATGAGGAATTGCAGAGTGCAGGGGGACCTTAGTGGGGTTTGGGATAGCAACAGAGGCTGGGCTGCAGGGCCGGCGCTACCATTAAGGCAAAGAAGGCAGCTGCCCCAGGGCCCCAGAGCTTGTAGGGGCCCCCAGTGGCTACAAGAGGAAAAACATTTTTTTCAAATCGGCCTTATAGTTTTTGAGAAAATCGATTTTAAAGTTTTAAAGGAAAAAAAAACATTTAAAAACCTGCCGACTTTAATGGTTAATAGCAAATCCACCTTAAATGCTAGAAACCCTAAATTTGCAGGATATGTTAAGGAGATCATTAGAAATAAGAGGAAAAAACAATTTTTCAAAAAGACCTTATAGTTTTTGAGAAAATCGATTTTAAAGTTTAGACAGAAAAAAGTATAGTTTTAACCACTTGAGGACCCACCCTTTACCCCCCCTTAAGGACCAGCGCTGTTTTAGCTGATCTGTGCTGGGTGGGCTCTGCAGCCCCCAGCACAGATCAGCGTGCAGGCAGAGAGATCAGATTGCCCCCCTTTTTTCCCCCCTATGGGGATGATGTGCTGGGGGGGTCTGATCTCTCCTGCCTGCTGTGGGTGGCGGGGGGGGGCACCTCAAAGCCCCCCTCCGTGGCGAAATTCCCCCCCTCCCTCTCCTACCTGCTGCCCCCGGGAGATCTGGGCTGCACAGGACGCTATCCGTCCTGTGCAGCCTGTGACAGGACGTCCCGTCACATGGCGGCGATCCCCGGCCACTGATTGGCCGGGGATCGCCAATCTGCCTTACGGCGCTGCTGCGCAGCAGCGCCGTACAAATGTAAACAAAGCGGATTATTTCCGCTTGTGTTTACATCTAGCCTGCGAGCCGCCATCGGCGGCCCGCAGGCTATTCACGGAGCCCCCCGCCGTGATTTGACAAGAAGCAGCCGCTCGCGCGAGCGGCTGCTTCTTGATTAATTAAGCTGCAGCTGGCGACGCAGTACTGCGTCGCTGGTCCTGCAGCTGCCACTTTGCCGACGCACGTTATGAGTGTGCGGTCGGCAAGTGGTTAAATGCGGTAAATGTAACTTTTAGTAGCAAACCTAACGGTAGTGTCATTTTACATGTATCAAACGAAAGCGCAATCAATTTCCTGACGGGGTTTCCAGGGGGTCTATACGCAGCTGCAGCGCTTTGGCCAGGGATCGCTATACAGCCGCAATATGGCTGTATGAAGATCCCTGGCATTTTTTCCTATTTTCCCCAAAAAAAAATTTATGTTTAGAGTGTGGGAATTTTTTTTTTAAAAAAATTATGTGGGGTCCCCCCTCCTGAAACTTTTTAACCCCTTGTATCCCATGCAGGCTGGGATAGCCAGAATGTGGAGCTCTGACCGATTGGGACTTCACACCCTGACTATACCAGCTGCAAAAAAGGTCCCCTAATGCCGATTTTTGTTCCGGGGTATATGTTGGGGGGGCCCCCCAGGTTTATTTTGCCCTAGGGCCCCATTGTTGCTTAAACCGTATAGGCAGATCCAGCCTCTGTATGCAGATAACATTCTTTAAACACACCTCGGGTTCTCTTTAAGCATCCAGCTTGAGTGCCCAGCGCTGTCTTTTTCTCCTACTCCTTTATTGCTTATCTTATGCTGTGAGCACCAAGACGACTTCAGGACTCCAGGTACTGTGCATCAGTCCCTTTGGGTGCCGGCTTTTCTTGGAACTCTTCCTCTTACTATCTACTAGGAGATAACTCAGGTAAAAAAAGTTAATTGCATAAAGGCCAGTGTCCCGAACAAGCTGTCAGATGGGTGTGTCACTGTAAGAAGTTTTATTGGTAGTCTGTGCTCTAGACAGTACTGTAGCCATGGTTGCAAAGAACAGCCATTTAAGCATACTGTACTGACAGTTTTGTTAATGCATAGCTGGTTGCAAATTTAAAAGGAAAAATAATTTTTAATAATATTAAAGTGATCCTGTAGCAGAGGGATAACTAGAGCGTGTCGCGCCCTGTTGCAGACATGGTGGTCAGGCTAAAACCTTCCCTCCTCCCATTCACCTGTATTCAGCTAACCACCATCATGGGGGCCCAGTCCAGTTACTGTATGTAATTAGTGCAGAGCGCCTGTGGAGCATTGTACATAACCTGCTCCTGGTGGCATAACAGGTCCTCTTCACTTCTCTTGAATGCAGCTCATCGCAGCACCGTGCAGCCAAGGCAGGTCTCGCTGTATGTCACGATGACATGCAGAGACTGGAGACCCCGGGTGATTGGCTATATAACGCAGCGTTGAGCTAGAGTGACGAGGACCTGTCCTGCCGCTGGGAACAGGTAGACTATAACTCTCTGCTGCTGCTCTGCATTGTTCACTGAAACACAATGGCAGCAAGCAGCCTATTGGGCCAATCAAAATGCAGGGATCGTGTTCTAAAAAGCTACAGGACCCAACTGGGCTCAGGGCAGATTAAAGGAGTGGCAGGTACATACAAAGGAGCGTGTGTAAGTTACACTACGCAGCACTACCGCTTTGGCAGCGCAGCTTAATGATTCAAGAAATTTTTCTTACATCTGACTGGATAATGGAAAGAACTGCAAATTGAGGCAAACGTGTCCCCTTTGTGTGACTTGTATTATTTCCGCAAACTTCTGACCTCAAGAGCTTGCATTCCAGACAGAAAATTGGGTGTGATTTTATAATGTTTTCATGTTTGACATATAAGCATTAGCCTGTTATTCGGTTCTGTTTTACTGTTATGTAATAAAATCCCTTTGTGAATGATTTAATGATTTTACAATCCGGAAAACATGACAGGGAACAAATGCTTGGAAAATATTGGAATCACAAATAACTCGGCTAAAGAGTTGTTAAGTTGTTGATTCCTCAGTCTCTGAGCACCTTAAACAAGACAAATAATAACAAAAACCTAGAGTGTAGTATACTCATTCATAGTATTCAGATCAAAATTTTAAGCAACAGCCTTTTAGTGATGCAGATTCTGGTTTGAGTTAAGCGTGAGAACCTCTTTGGAGCCACTAGATGGTTTGAATTGAGCGTGAGCTCCTCTTTGGAGCCATTAGGTTGTCTTGTGTTAAGTGTGAGAACCTTTTTGGAACCACTAGGTGGTTTGAGTTGTGTGTGAGCACCTCTATGGAGCTATTAAATGGTTTCCAGTTGAGTGTGAGAACCTCATTGGAGCCACTAGGTGGTTTGAGTTGAGTGTCAGCAGCTCTTTGGAGCCACTAAGTTGTTTTGTGTTAAGTGTGAGAACCTCTTTGGAGCCACTATGTTGTTTAGCCTTAAAAATGTTATGATCGCTTCTGCAGCGTTTACTGCTGACTGCAGTGGTATTGCAAACCAAACAGTTCTAATGTCATTACATGCATTTGCTTGCATAGTTTGGTTTGCACTTAAACTAGTTGCTGATTCCATCTGCAGTCGCTCTGAAGTTAATGACAGTTTAATATGCTTTTGTGTAAACAAACATTGTCTGCTGCAGTGGAGGGGCGGTCCCTTTCCTGCAGGCTGCATATCATTGTCTGCCTTTTCCTGCTATCAGCCTGTGATTAATTACCATTCACTTGTGTGGGAATCTGCAGGTCTGCTCCCATTGGATGACCTCAGTATAAAGAACTGCTTCCTGCAATGTCTCATGGGCTATCATAGTTTCAGACTCTATCTGTTACTCTGCTCGTGCCCCACCTCGTTCCTGGTCCGTGTGGACTGCGCTGACTCCTGCGAAGGGGTCAGCGAGTCCTCCTAGTTCTGCTCTTGTTCTAGAAGTTGCTACTTGCTTGTCTTGTGTCATATATTGGTTCATCGCCAATATATACGCATACTTGCGCATTTTGTTATTTTCCTTGTATTCGTGTTACGTTAATATATCAGTGTCGCTGATATATACGTACACGAACTGTTTATTTCCTGTGTTCAGTTAGTCAGTTTTCCAGCACGTTTTGGTAGTTTGCGCGTATCGTGAACACCCGTGCTGAGCTAGTTATCCTGTTCCTGGTCCTGTTTGTGGATTGCGTTCATCTCTGCGAAGAGATAACGAATCCTTCTGAATCCTGTTCCTGGTCCTGTTTGTGGATTGCGTTCATCTCTGCGAAGAGATAGCGAATCCTTCTGAGTCCTGTTCCCTGTATTACTTCAGTCTTAGTCAGAGTTCCTGCTTATGTCATATATCGGTTCATTGCCAATATATACATATGTTAGTCAGACGTTACGAATAGTTTCATTGATAGCTGTAATTGTAATACGCTAGGAAAACATACTTATTGTATATTTATCTGTGTTACGTTCATCTATCTCGATCCTGCTATTTCCTGTCTCTCCTGTCCTGTCTTTGTGAGGCACGCCATCGCCGCAACGCATTGGCTGCCTCATTCCAGTCTGTCTGGTTTTGGACGCTTGCTGTCGCTAAGTAATCGCTAGCTAGCAAGCGTTCATTCTGTCTACCTGTCCTGATCTCCTCAGTCCTGGTTTATGCGCTCAGCGCTACTTTGCGCTGAGACGTTATTACGAAAGTGTTTGTGGCTGTTCAGATCTGCACCGGCTCTGTGCACCACAATCTCCTATTGGAGTCAGTCCTCTCCTCCACTAAACTGGGGATATCCTGATCCCTTGTGCTGGTGTGTGTACCTCCTTCACGTCAGCTTATGTGTTGTATGCTGACTGTGGAGATTACACCCCCAAGCTGAACATTATGATAGCCCCATTACCAATCCCCATTGTGGGGGGGGGGTTCCCAGCAAAAATGACACTGTTTGTTATGGTTCCTGTTCCTTTAAGAAATTTGAGAAGCTCAATTCTGAAACAGAAAATGAGTTTTTTTCTGAATGTGCCAGGTTCCTGGCCAATCCTGAGCTCCAGGCTACTCCTGTTTCAACGTGGGCCCCCCAGCTAGTTTATGTTTTATTTAAGGGAAGATTGTTTCAGTGGGCCTACGATGTCTTGGATCATACCAATTTAAAAGAAAGACCACTGGAATTTCTAGCGTTTGTGATCCATAACTGGCTGCGCAAAACCGATTTGCCTAGCCCTTTTGATAAGCTCCTGGCAGCTTGTCAATCAGCTGCTCCTTCTACTGCCTACAAAAATAATCAGCAAGCAGATAATTGTTCTGATAACTTTTCTTCTGCTAAGGCAGCAGGGTCTAAAGCCAAACGTAAACGCTCCAAAAGAAAAGCGTTACAATCAGCGGAGTCGTTGCCCTTGGCGACTGCGCATCAGATCTGTAATGAGGCTCCGCAAGTAGCAGATAAGGAAATTCAGTCACCATTCAGGGGAGTCAAATGGACCTATGAAACTACTAATGAACTTTCATTGCTAGCCAGGGAAAATAAAAGTTCTTGTTTAAATGAATTATCTGAATATGATTATGAAGATATATTACAGAGTATTGAACAGATCAATTTATTCGTGCAGCAAGGGAAATTTGCATACACTACAGTTCAACACTTGCTACAGGTATTGGAAATCCTTAGGAATAAGAAATCGGCCAATTACCTGCTAAATAACCCAATGTATGTTTCTGCCACTAACACATTTGCAAACTATGATCAGCCGGAATGCTCAGCTGTTAAATATGCATGGGATCCTCCATTTGAGAAAGGAGAGATGGAAGCCCTGGTCTATGAATGGAAGAAAGATGCAAGTTCATTTTGTCAGTTTTACAGTGCAAAGAGTGAATTAGTATTGAATGCATGCATTAAGTCTGCTTATAACCTAATAAAAACCGGTGTGTGTGGGTATGACTTTGTGGCTCCATTGATCGATGTGTGGAGAATGATTCTGGACGATTTTTATGCGATTCAATCAGTTGATACCAGGGAAGACACACTGTCAAGTGGAGATTGTTCCACTTCCTCAGTTCCTGAGGACTCGCCTGCTTCAGCACCTTTGGCTGATTCAGCGAGTGATTCAGAGCTCCTTTTGTGTGAAATTGAAGTTCCTGTAATTCCACCCTGTACCATGGATAACTCAGTGTTACTTCCCAGTAAGACAGAAATTACTAATACTTCCTTAATCTTGCCATGCACAAATTTCTCAGCAGAGGACCCAGAGGTCCTGCTGACTTCTGAGTCCAGCTTAGCCAGTACTCATGAGTCTTTGTTCAGTGAAACAGACACCAGAAAAATCTTGCCTGTCTCTGCAAATACTTCTGCAGAAATTACCTGTGTTAATAAAGTTCAACTCCTGTCTGATCCAGCAGATGCCAATAGATGCACTACATCAGTTTCTGAGTCCCAGCAATCCTGTCCAGAAATCTCAGAACCCCAACATCTGAATTTTCCAATTTCACAATTGAATGGTGATTTAGATGCGCAAACATTGTGTTTTGATCTTCCTGTTTCTACACCTCACTCTAGTCTCATGAATAACTCACAGCGTCTGCTATGTGAGTCCGAAATCGCAGAATTATTACCGTGTTCAGAAAATGTTCCAGTGAACTTGCCCTGTACCATGAATTGTGCAGTAGATCTCTCCAATGAAACTCAGGTCACAGAATCATTATGCTGTCCAGCAGGTGCTTCCATGGTTTTGCCCTGCAATGTGGACTGTTCGGTGATCCTGTCCAGTGAAGCTGTGGTCACAGAGTCTTATGCTTCACCCAGTACTTGGGATACTTCAAACCCTCTAGCAGAACAGTCTGAGGCACTGCTTACCTCAGTTGGTGTTACAGTAATATTCACTTGTCTAGCAGCTGTTTTGGAATTACAGTCTGCTCTAATAAAACTTGATGAATTTCTGCCCAGCGAAGCAGAAGCCATTGAAATATTGTCCTCGTCAGCAAGTGTGTCAGATACCTTGCCCTGTACACAGTCTGATTTAACCAATGTTGTTGAGTCCCTCTCCAGTGTTGTAACAGCCGAGGAACTCCAGCCCTGTCCTCTGAATGTTTCAAAAGTCTTGCCCTGTAACATGGATAATTCTGACTCGCTGGAAAAAATAATAGAAATCTCAGAATTTCAGTCCGGGTTAATGAGTGTTTCTGAAACCCAGCCCTGTATCCTGGAAAATTCTGGTTCTCTGGCCGGTGTGGCAGAAATTCCTGAGTCCCCTTCCTGTCCAGTGAGTTACTCAGTTTTGCCTAGTTCAGTGGGGATTGCTGCACTACTGACTTGTTTTGCAGCCCTTCATGAGCTCCAATCCAGTGTATTTGATGAGTCTCTGTCTAGTCCAGAAGAAGTTATGGGAACCCTGTCTAGTTCGGTGCATACATCAGAAGATTTGTCCTGTCTTGTAAATGCCCCTGAACATGATTTGTTAATAACTTTGCTGGAATCAGAGACATCTAAGTCTAATCCTGCATTTTTTAGTGACAATCCAGTAACTGTGAAGTCTAGTCATGATGATTTTTTTTTGCCCAGTCCTGGTTTCGGTCCTACCTTGACTGACTTTGAGGTTTGCAGTTCCTTGACATGCCCAGAAGTCTCTCTTGTGCCAGTGTGCCCAGATGTGCTTCCTATGCCAGAATGCCCAAGTGTGTCTGTGTTGGCGTGCTCACACGCTTCCCTAGTGGAGACATGTTCTGATGTTGCCGGTTGGCCTGCATGCCCGGAGATGGTTCTGGTCCCTAAAAACCCTGATCTTGATGTTTGTCCTTGTGACCCTGACTCTAGAGTTGCCCTGGGTTCCATAGGGGTTCTTGATGGTTCTCCATGTGAGCCTAAGGGGCGTTCTGACCTGTGGGGATCTCTTTGGAGCTTCCAAGTGTTCTGGGAGATCTCTGAGGAAACTTGTCCTGGTACCTTGGACTGGTTCAACGGTGGGTTTTGTGTTGGTGGGGACAGTTCCGGTGGGCATTGCAAAGGCTTTGGCGTTTTTGGACAGTCCCGGGAAGGCGGTGGGTATCGCTCAGAGAGTTTCTGGGGGCTTTTCTCTGGAAGTCGTGGTTCTGATGGGTATCACACTGAGGCTTGTAGTGCTGACGGGCATGGTTCGGTAGGTTCTGGTTCCAATTGGTCTAGTTTTGGTGAGACTGATTTGGGAATTTGGTTTTGTCGGACGGATCCGACCTTCATGAATTTTCAGTCAGATCAGTTTGCTGGATTTCCCACTTCTGATTTTTTGGTTTGGGTGGTTCAGGAGAAATATGTCAGTTTTCATAGGCGTCCAGAGGCCGCGTTTAAGGGAGGGGGTACTGTTATGATCGCTTCTGCAGCGTTTACTGCTGACTGCAGTGGTATTGCAAACCAAACAGTTCTAATGTCATTACATGCATTTGCTTGCATAGTTTGGTTTGCACTTAAACTAGTTGCTGATTCCATCTGCAGTCGCTCTGAAGTTAATGACAGTTTAATATGCTTTTGTGTAAACAAACATTGTCTGCTGCAGTGGAGGGGCGGTCCCTTTCCTGCAGGCTGCATATCATTGTCTGCCTTTTCCTGCTATCAGCCTGTGATTAATTACCATTCACTTGTGTGGGAATCTGCAGGTCTGCTCCCATTGGATGACCTCAGTATAAAGAACTGCTTCCTGCAATGTCTCATGGGCTATCATAGTTTCAGACTCTATCTGTTACTCTGCTCGTGCCCCACCTCGTTCCTGGTCCGTGTGGACTGCGCTGACTCCTGCGAAGGGGTCAGCGAGTCCTCCTAGTTCTGCTCTTGTTCTAGAAGTTGCTACTTGCTTGTCTTGTGTCATATATTGGTTCATCGCCAATATATACGCATACTTGCGCATTTTGTTATTTTCCTTGTATTCATGTTACGTTAATATATCAGTGTCGCTGATATATACGTACACGAACTGTTTATTTCCTGTGTTCAGTTAGTCAGTTTTCCAGCACGTTTTGGTAGTTTGCGCGTATCGTGAACACCCGTGCTGAGCTAGTTATCCTGTTCCTGGTCCTGTTTGTGGATTGCGTTCATCTCTGCGAAGAGATAACGAATCCTTCTGAATCCTGTTCCTGGTCCTGTTTGTGGATTGCGTTCATCTCTGCGAAGAGATAGCGAATCCTTCTGAGTCCTGTTCCCTGTATTACTTCAGTCTTAGTCAGAGTTCCTGCTTATGTCATATATCGGTTCATTGCCAATATATACATATGTTAGTCAGACGTTACGAATAGTTTCATTGATAGCTGTAATTGTAATACGCTAGGAAAACATACTTATTGTATATTTATCTGTGTTACGTTCATCTATCTCGATCCTGCTATTTCCTGTCTCTCCTGTCCTGTCTTTGTGAGGCACGCCATCGCCGCAACGCATTGGCTGCCTCATTCCAGTCTGTCTGGTTTTGGACGCTTGCTGTCGCTAAGTAATCGCTAGCTAGCAAGCGTTCATTCTGTCTACCTGTCCTGATCTCCTCAGTCCTGGTTTATGCGCTCAGCGCTACTTTGCGCTGAGACGTTATTACGAAAGTGTTTGTGGCTGTTCAGATCTGCACCGGCTCTGTGCACCACAATCTCCTATTGGAGTCAGTCCTCTCCTCCACTAAACTGGGGATATCCTGATCCCTTGTGCTGGTGTGTGTACCTCCTTCACGTCAGCTTATGTGTTGTATGCTGACTGTGGAGATTACACCCCCAAGCTTAACAAAAAATGAGCACCTCTTTGGATCTACTAGGATGTTTTGAGTTGAGTGTAAGCAACTCTTCTGAGCCACTAAGTTGTTTCTCACATTTGATCAGCAGAGAATGCAAGGGGTGAGCTGTTCAAGGGCCCTGCTCTCTGACAAATGTCACTTTGGGAGGCCGAGCCACTGCAATGACTCTAGAAGATAAGGGACCAAAAGCCAGAAGTTCCAGTGCAACATCAATGCTGGAAATTTGGGCATTCAGATGAGTAAGTTGAACAGACAGTAGGGGAAGCTTGGGGTGAGAGGTACCCACTATCTTGCTATTAACCATTACTGCTGCACAGACGTGAGTTTCATGTCCACAGCTGGTGCTGCTACAGCCGCAGTGGCGTGAGACTCACGTCTGTGCAGTTTGCGGGGCTGCGCGCGTAAACGTGATGGTCCCGGCGACAAATCGGATTGGTGGCAGGGGACAGACGTCCCCTAAGCCAAATGGTGCTTGTGCAGCGAGAATGATCACTGTTTTTAATCACAAACAGTGATCACTCTGAAGAAGCGATCATGCCACCGTGCTCCCTCCCACTCGCTCTCTCCCACCGCTCCCACCCAGGGCCGGATTTGTACTCTTTACCGCCTTAGGCCACTGTCACAAGCCGCCCCCCTTCAGAATAGGTAGCGAGATGACCCCTCCTCCCTTCCCTCCAGTGGTAGCCAGATGGCCCTCCCCCCTTTCCCTCCAGTATAGGTAGCCAGATGACTCCCTTAAACCCTCCTTCCTTTCCCCCCCTTTCAGTATAGGTAGCCAGCTCACCTTCACACCGCAGCAGCCATCAGTGTCACTCATTTCTCCACTCATCTCCAGTGCAGAAGCTTTCTCTTCCTTTCCATCTCCAATGCTGCCCAAGTCCATAGCCGCCTGCCACAATGTGAACGTGCACAGAGAGCAAGTCAGACGCTAGCCTGATCTCCCTGCATTGCAGCATTTGCAAGCTTGCAAATGCTGCACCAGTTTAGCCTGCTGCTTTGCTGCCCTTGCTCCTGTGGTGCCCTAGGCCAATGGCCTAGGTGGCCTTGGCCTAAATCTGGCCCTGCTCCCACCACCAATCGTTAGAACTTTGTTCCCATTCATTTATCTACCCTCTAAGCCCCTGTAATCGCCGGCATCAATGAGATGCCTGAGTCACTTCCTAGACAGTCAGCCACGCATTACTTCCTATTTGTGTACTTCTGGTATGCAATAGAAAAAAATGCGCAAGGACATCTTGTGGCCAAATAGTAAAATTACTCCTACATACATTAGACACTGACAATTTTTTAATATGTATGTCAAGTGGGTATATTACAGTTACATCATGGGCTTGTAATTAGTAATGAACGCAAAACAGAAAAAAATGCACCTTTATTTTCAAATAAAATATTGTCCCCATACATTGTACTAGGGATATCATTTAAATGTTGCAATACCTGGGACAAATGGTCAAATAAAATGTGTGGTTTTATCCACAGTAGAATGTTTTATTTTAAAACTATAATGGCTGAAAACTGAGAAATAATATTTTTTTTTCCATTTTTGTTCTTATTATTCCCATTAAAATGCATTTAGAATAAAATAATTCTTAGCATAATGTACCACCCAAAGAAAGCCTGATTGGTGGCAGAAAAAAACAAGGTATAGATCATTTTGCTGTGATAAGTAGTGATAAAGTTATTGGGGAATGAATGGGAGGAGCACTAAAATGTGAAAATTCCTCTCGTCCATAAGGTAAAAACAACCCGCGGGCTGAAATGATTAAAGCGCAATGAAAACCAGCATTTCTTCTTTGCTCTAAAAAAAATATGTACAGCATATTATATACAACCAGTATTTTTTTTTACTAAAACAACATTCAAAGGGTTACACACAGGGCTGGAAAGTTCAGTGCAGAGAAATGTGGACGCATCCAAAGTTGTAGATAATGTTATCTTGTGTTTACTTAAATGTATTAATTGAGGAATGTGACACATTCTCTGACTGTGGAGAAGCTGCTGGACACAGAGAGACACTGAAAGCATTTCGGCCTTCAATACATAATGAATAAAACCAGTTATGCATAAAATGCAAAGTCAGCTCACAAAGCAAAAAAATGTACTTTTGGGAACGTATAATTTCTAAATGAATAATGATCCTTATGCACAAATGCAAATATGGTAACCGTATGGCATATAAAAAGTAGGAAAACATGTTTTTATTGAATATTATGTCAGGGTTTTATACCTCTTTAAGCATGGTGGAAGGGGGAAATTTAAAAGAAAAGTGTAACTAAACCTTAAAACTGAGCACAAGGTTTATAAAACTTAGCTAAATACAAGTATCTAAGTTAATTTCCCACATAAGAGCAGTAATCACCAGAATCAAATAAGGAAGAGGTGCTAAAAGCGTGTCTCCAGATTTCAAAAAGCACACTCAAACGGATACTGGATTCTAAACCCAAAAAATGCAGCTAAATTACTTTAGCCAAGATGCTAGTTAATTGTCAGCTCAGGAATCTGATCAGCATCTGCAAAGTTTTCTGATAAACCCTACTTTGCATTTCAGTCAACTTTTCTGATCCTCACTTGTATTCAGTTGTAAAACGTAGCAGAATCTGGATGGTACCCTTCACTAGCTAAGTTAGGCGATAAAACTGCATCATACTAAAGCTAAACCTTCTGTAGCAAAAACGTGGTAACACAGCCCCACCTACTGGTCATTGTGAAGATCTTTATATACACTGGCCACTTTATTAGATACAGATGTTCATTTGCTAATCAGCCTATCACTTGGCAGCAACTTAAAGGGGCACTATGGCAAAAAATTGTAAAATATGTGCAAACATAGACAAATAAGAAGTACGTTTTTTTCCAGAATAAAATGAGCCATAAATTACTTTTCTCCTATGTTGCTGTCACTTACAGTAGGTGGTAGAAATCTGACAGAAGCGACAGGTTTTGGATTAGTCCATTTCTTTACAGGGGATTCTCATTTTACTGTGGAAAAAAACGTACTTATTTGTATATGTTTGCACACTTATTTGTATATGTTACAATTTTTCACCATAGTGCCCCTTTAATTCAATAAAACATTTACAAATGGTGAAGACAAGTTGCTGAAGTTCAAACCGAGCATCAAAATGGAGTAGAAAGGGGACTTAAAGGATACCTTAGCACTGTTAAATTTAAAAATGGGGGAGCAGGCATGTGTAGGAAGCTTTCATGCTCCCCACTTCCCCAGTTTTCCTCTGTCCCCCTCTGGTATGATCTAAAGCCCCCTCCCAAAGCTAATTCCAGGTCACCCGGAATTTAAACTTAAAAATTATCTATTCACTTAAATAGATGGCAATTTTCCAGCTGTCTCATTCAATAAGAACATTCCATTTGACTAAAAAGAATATAGCAATTAATCAATTGTTAACCACTTAAAGGGACACTTAAGTCAAACAAAAAAAATGAGTTTTACTCACCTGGGGTTTCCAATAGCCCGCTGCAGCTGTCCGGTGCCCTCACCATCTCCCTCCGATCCTCCTGGCCCCGCCGGCAGCCACTTCCTGTTTCGGTGACAGGAGCTATCAGGCTGGGGACGCGAGTGATTCTTCGCGTTCCTGGCCACAATAGTGCCATCTATGCTGCTATAGCATATATCATATACCATATAGCAGCATAGAGGGCGCTAATGTGTCTGGGAACGCGAAGAATCACTTGCGTCCCCAGCCTGTCAGCTCCTGTCACCGAAACAGGAAGTGGCTGCTGGCGCGGCCAGGAGGATCGGAGGGAGACGGCGAGGGCACCGGAGAGCTGCAGGGGGCTATTGAAAACCATAGGTGAGTAAAACTCATTTTTTTTTGTTTGACTTAAGTGTCCCTTTAAGTACCAGCGGTCTCTGCCCCCTTAAGGGCGTATGAGAGAAATCGCCGCCGGGAGACTTGGGTGCAGGATACAGCCGGTATGGCTTATCCTGCTTCTGCACAAGTTCCTGGCGACGTTAAATACTATTCCCCCTCTAAGGCCCCGTTCACACTTGCGGTTTTGCAAAAACCGCACCGGATGTCCGGACCGCACCGGAGCCGGATCGGACCTGAACCGTACGGTTCCTGTCCGGATCCGGTCCGGATCCGGTCCGGTTGCATACGGTTTCCGTGCGGTATGAACACGGTTGCGGTCCGGATCCGGATTCTTAAAGAGATAACAACCTGTATAAATACCTGGGGTTCTGGGAGGTCAGCAGAAGCTCTGGGGTCATTGTTGGAGACAGCTGGACGTGTGGAGACCATCCTTGGATACAGAGACAGCAGTTGGGACCATGGATCCAGTCATTTTTTACGCTTATTACCTGGGAATTCTCTCCTTCCTGTTGTTTACCTACTACTATGTGGGGAGAAGGCGTGCTCCTCGCAGGAGATGGTGGGTGCACCCTCTACTAGCCAGGAGGCAGAGGAAGGGAGAGTTCCAGGCCCTCTACCGGGACCTCAGACGACACCCACAGAAGTTCTACAGCTACACTCGGATGTCTATTCCCCTGTAAGTATATAGGCCTAAATACACCAACCCCCACCATTCCTAAACACCCCACCCTCACCCCCACAACACCTCATCCCTGTATACCTAGCTAAACACACCACCCTGACCCCCACACCCCTGTATACCTAGCTATACACTACACCCCCACCCTCCACAACACTCCCAAACCTCTGTAAACACACCTCCCCCATCCTCCACCCAACACCTTGTCCCACAACATACTTTACAGCTTCTTCCTTTACATCTCCTGACAGGTTTGATACCCTTTTGGAGATGGTGAAGGATGACCTTAGGAAGAAGGATACCACGTTCAGGAGAGCAGTCACACCACAAGAACAACTACTCATCACACTGAGGTATGTAAAAACAATTTTTTTTATTGCAAAAACAACCACTTTCCAACATGGAAACATTCTTCCAACATGGAAGACAAAAAAATAACATATCTATGGTATAGCCCGGTCAGTTTTAAGGAACACCAACCACCAACTTTGTGCTGGAAGAGTTGTAGGGCATAGCTGCCCAAGTGTCTTTCGGGGACACCAGGCCCTAAAATTGAAGTGCTTCAAAAACCTAACCACTGGCACATGACCCTCTGAGCCATGGATGAAGGACACAGGTCAGTGAAAAGGCTAGGCCTCTCACCGACCAGTCAAGGTGTCCTTCATCCATGGCTCCAAGGGTCTTGTGCAAGTGGTTAGGAACAAGAACAAAGTGAGGAGCAAGAGGAACCGATGGCAGAGGTGCATGACTACAGGTGCAGTGCAACAGGCACAAGGTTGTGACCCAGGTAGTGTCTTTCGGGGACACCAGGCCCTAAAATTGAAGTGCTTCAAAAACCTAACCACTGGCACATGACCCTCTGAGCCATGGATGAAGGACACAGGTCAGTGAAAAGGCTAGGCCTCTCACCGACCAGTCAAGGTGTCCTTCATCCATGGCTCCAAGGGTCTTGTGCAAGTGGTTAGGAACAAGAACAAAGTGAGGAGCAAGAGGAACCGATGGCAGAGGTGCATGACTACAGGTGCAGTGCAACAGGCACAAGGTTGTGACCCAGGTAGTGTCTTTCGGGGACACCAGGCCCTAAAATTGAAGTGCTTCAAAAACCTAACCACTGGCACATGACCCTCTGAGCCATGGATGAAGGACACAGGTCAGTGAAAAGGCTAGGCCTCTCACCGACCAGTCAAGGTGTCCTTCATCCATGGCTCCAAGGGTCTTGTGCAAGTGGTTAGGAACAAGAACAAAGTGAGGAGCAAGAGGAACCGATGGCAGAGGAGCAGGACTACAGGTGCAGTGCAACAGGCACAAGGTTGTGACCCAGGTAGTGTCTTTCGGGGACACCAGGCCCTAAAATTGAAGTGCTTCAAAAACCTAACCACTGGCACATGACCCTCTGAGCCATGGATGAAGGACACAGGTCAGTGAAAAGGCTAGGCCTCTCACCGACCAGTCAAGGTGTCCTTCATCCATGGCTCCAAGGGTCTTGTGCAAGTGGTTAGGAACAAGAACAAAGTGAGGAGCAAGAGGAACCGATGGCAGAGGTGCATGACTACAGGTGCAGTGCAACAGGCACAAGGTTGTGACCCAGGTAGTGTCTTTCGGGGACACCAGGCCCTAAAATTGAAGTGCTTCAAAAACCTAACCACTGGCACATGACCCTCTGAGCCATGGATGAAGGACACAGGTCAGTGAAAAGGCTAGGCCTCTCACCGACCAGTCAAGGTGTCCTTCATCCATGGCTCCAAGGGTCTTGTGCAAGTGGTTAGGAACAAGAACAAAGTGAGGAGCAAGAGGAACCGATGGAAGAGGTGCATGACTACAGGTGCAGTGCAACAGGCACAAGGTTGTGACCCAGGTAGTGTCTTTCGGGGACACCAGGCCCTAAAATTGAAGTGCTTCAAAAACCTAACCACTGGCACATGACCCTCTGAGCCATGGATGAAGGACACAGGTCAGTGAAAAGGCTAGGCCTCTCACCGACCAGTCAAGGTGTCCTTCATCCATGGCTCCAAGGGTCTTGTGCAAGTGGTTAGGAACAAGAACAAAGTGAGGAGCAAGAGGAACCGATGGCAGAGGAGCAGGACTACAGGTGCAGTGCAACAGGCACAAGGTTGTGACCCAGGTAGTGTCTTTCGGGGACACCAGGCCCTAAAATTGAAGTGCTTCAAAAACCTAACCACTGGCACATGACCCTCTGAGCCATGGATGAAGGACACAGGTCAGTGAAAAGGCTAGGCCTCTCACCGACCAGTCAAGGTGTCCTTCATCCATGGCTCCAAGGGTCTTGTGCAAGTGGTTAGGAACAAGAACAAAGTGAGGAGCAAGAGGAACCGATGGCAGAGGTGCATGACTACAGGTGCAGTGCAACAGGCACAAGGTTGTGACCCAGGTAGTGTCTTTCGGGGACACCAGGCCCTAAAATTGAAGTGCTTCAAAAACCTAACCACTGGCACATGACCCTCTGAGCCATGGATGAAGGACACAGGTCAGTGAAAAGGCTAGGCCTCTCACCGACCAGTCAAGGTGTCCTTCATCCATGGCTCCAAGGGTCTTGTGCAAGTGGTTAGGAACAAGAACAAAGTGAGGAGCAAGAGGAACCGATGGCAGAGGTGCATGACTACAGGTGCAGTGCAACAGGCACAAGGTTGTGACCCAGGTAGTGTCTTTCGGGGACACCAGGCCCTAAAATTGAAGTGCTTCAAAAACCTAACCACTGGCACATGACCCTCTGAGCCATGGATGAAGGACACAGGTCAGTGAAAAGGCTAGGCCTCTCACCGACCAGTCAAGGTGTCCTTCATCCATGGCTCCAAGGGTCTTGTGCAAGTGGTTAGGAACAAGAACAAAGTGAGGAGCAAGAGGAACCGATGGCAGAGGTGCATGACTACAGGTGCAGTGCAACAGGCACAAGGTTGTGACCCAGGTAGTGTCTTTCGGGGACACCAGGCCCTAAAATTGAAGTGCTTCAAAAACCTAACCACTGGCACATGACCCTCTGAGCCATGGATGAAGGACACAGGTCAGTGAAAAGGCTAGGCCTCTCACCGACCAGTCAAGGTGTCCTTCATCCATGGCTCCAAGGGTCTTGTGCAAGTGGTTAGGAACAAGAACAAAGTGAGGAGCAAGAGGAACCGATGGCAGAGGAGCAGGACTACAGGTGCAGTGCAACAGGCACAAGGTTGTGACCCAGGTAGTGTCTTTCGGGGACACCAGGCCCTAAATTATTAGTGCTTCTAAAACCTAACCACTGGCACATGACCCTCTGAGCCATGGATGAAGGACACAGGTCAGTGAAAAGGCTAGGCCTCTCACCGACCAGTGAAGGTGTCCTTCACCCATGGCTCCAAGGGTCTTGTGCAAGTGATTAGGATCAACAAAGTAAGGAACAAGAGGACTCAAAGGCACAGGTGCAGGACTACAGGTGCAGTGCAACAGGCACAAGGTTGTGACCCAGGTAGTGTCTTTCGGGGACACCAGGCCCTAAATTATTAGTGCTTCTAAAACCTAACGACTGGCACAGGACCCTCTGAGCCATGGATGAAGGACACAGGTCAGTGAAAAGGCTAGGCCTCTCACCGACCAGTGAAGGTGTCCTTCACCCATGGCTCCAAGGGTCTTGTGCAAGTGATTAGGATCAACAAAGTAAGGAACAAGAGGAATCAAAGGCACAGGTGCAGGACTACAGGTGCAGTGCAACAGGCACAAGGTTGTGACCCAGGTAGTGTCTTTCGGGGACACCAGGCCCTAAAGTTCAAGTCCAGCAAAACCAAAAGTTAAAAAGCCCTGTGATGGTATCCTTCCTCCGAGGATCGGAGGTATTCAGAGGAGCATGTCCAGGAACAATTTGACTTTTTTTTTCAAATTGTATCGGCACCACTACTAGAAAAGGTGGGAGTTGCTGCCTGGAAATCTGGACTCTCTTGGGTGCTGGTCGTGGATGAGCTGGACCCTGACAGCGGTGGCCCATATTGACTGCCTCTGTAGCCGGTGTACATCTGTGATGATTGCCAGGTGGGCACCGCTGTTGGTTGTGGGGGTCTAAAAATTGGTGGTTGCAATAATGGCGTGTCCATGTGCTGTTTAATCACCTCCAGCAAATTGGAATGGCACGCCATCAGGTTTTGTGAAGGCACCTTTTCAAGATATGGTATTAGAGACATCACAGTGTGAAAACACGGGTGTGCCTGCAATTTCAGTAGTTCCTTGCTTTGTTGATGCATTTGCTGCATCATGTTCTGCAGCTGGCCCACCGACTGATGATGCTGCGCACGCAGTTGGTCGATTTCTCCTCTGTGCATCTCATGCATCATTTTAAGCTCGTCCCTGTAGTGCCCATGTACAGCGTCGAGCTCACATTGCAGTGTAGTGATGTGGGACTTGTACTGCTCCATGATATGGCCCCTGTCCTCATCTTGCAACTGCCGGGTTATGAGAGTTTGGTGGCTCTGAAGAATCCCGAGAAGTCCGGAGACAGCCCCGGACATCTCGGACTCTGTCTCTCTCCTTGTTGGGGGGAGGGTACCTCGACGCCTCACTGGTGTGGTGGTCCTCACTGGTGGTGTGGCAGCATCTTCCCGTCCTCTGGCCTGTGTCGGGGTTGCCCTGCGCGCTGGTTGTGCTGCAGTCTCTCGGTGCTCCTCACTTTGTTCTTGTTCCCCTGGAGCTTCCATAGCGGTCGATTGTGGAGGTTCAGCTTCTTCCACACTCGGTCCTGCAACCTCAACATCCAAGCTCTCTTCTGCCAAGTCATCATCAAAGGACGGAGTTGTGATTAAGGACTCCCTCCTCCTACTCCTCGCCTCAGGGCAATAGGTTACATCGGCGACGTCATCATCCACCAAGCTCTCCTCACTGCTGAACCGTGCCTCCTGGGTCGGTTCCTCTTGCTCCAAATTGTCTTCAGTCCTGTAGATAAAAAAAATATTTATTGGTGTGCCAAACAGCATGTGGCGTCAATTCACAGAGCTAGCAAACACTAGCAATCACTTTATCACCCGTTTCTACCCAACATTTGATAAAGCTTGTGAGAAAAGTTCGCTAGCCATGGGAATTGAGGCCATAGCAATACATGGCCGAAGTCATGGTAAATGAGCTCTCAGTTCCTGCCCACAGTAGTGGTACTTACAGTCTAGGTTCCAGGCTTGCATTGATGAAAGACAATTGCTTGGCAAATTGGTAGTCTTTTTGTCGCCTTCCCCCGCCACTGCCACTTCGTTCGGCAAGTTTTTTCTTCCGTAGCCATTTCACATATGCATCCCGTATATTGCGCCACCTTGTCTTGTACCTTTCTCCTGTAACGACATGAAAAATTGATTTCGATTATTTCTCTTGTAGGTACATCGCAACTGGACAAACATATACATCGCTACATGTCACATTTCGTATTGGGAAGAGCACGGTGGCAGGCATCGTCGTGAGGACTTCGAGGATCCTTTGGACGCGACTGAGGGCCAGATACATGCCTGTGCCGGACACCACGAAATGGGAGGAGATCGCCCAGGGCTTCTGGACCGAGTGCAAGTTTCCTAATTGTGTTGGCGCACTGGATGGGAAACACATCCGGATTCAGAAACCCGTGGGGAGTGGCAGCCATTATTTCAACTATAAAAAATACTTCAGCATTGTTCTAATGGCAGTGGCAGATGCGGACTACAAGTTTGTGTACGTGGATGTGGGGTCGTACGGTAGTTCCAATGACTCTGGAATTTTCCAGCGTACGACCCTTTGCCGGCTGATAGAGGAAGGCAGACTGCGTCTCCCCCGTGACAGACCCTGGCCTGGGACAAGGGCACTGGCCTACCCCTATGTGTTTGTGGGGGACGAGGCCTTCGCCCTGTCCGACCATGTAATGCGTCCGTACCCAGACAGGGGACTTGATGCCAGCCAGCTACACTTCAATGCTCGGTTGAGCCGTGCAAGGAGAATGGTGGAGTGCACATTTGGGATCCTGGTGTCAAAGTGGAGGGTGTTCCACACGCCCATGCTGCTGAAACCGGGCAACGCAGTTGTCGTGGTGAAGGCAGCATGCATCCTCCACAACTTTGTGCGGCAGGAGGAAAGAGAGACTCCGGAACCCCCGAATGTGCTTCCACTAATGCCCCTGCGGAGGTATGCAACCAGGCCAAGGGTAGTGTCACTGCGGAACAGGGACCAACTGAGACTTTATTTTACCACACCACCTGGACGAGGGTGAATGTTTGGTTTTTAATATGTTTTGTTGAAATGTGTTTATTTTGGAGTTTCAAGTTTGAGTGATTTTAAATGTATTAATTTTTTACAATAAATTGATGTATAATAATTGGTCATTGTGTATGTTTTATGTGCACAGGTGGGGTACATCGCAGGTGGGTGGGATACATCACAGGTGGGTGGGATACATCACAGGTGGGTGGGATACAGCACAGGTGGGTGGGATACAGCACAGGTGGGGTACAGGTGGGTGGGATACATCACAGGTGGGATACATCACAGGTGGGGTAGAGGTGGGTGGGATACATCACAGGTGGGGTAGAGGTGGGTGGGATACATCACAGGTGGGGTAGAGGTGGGTGGGATACATCACAGGTGGGGTACAGGTGGGTGGGATACATCACAGGTGGGGTACAGGTGGGTGGGATACATCACAGGTGGGGTACAGGTGGGTGGGATACATCACAGGTGGGTGGGATACATCACAGGTGGGATACATCACAGGTGGGATACATCACAGGTGGGATACAGGTGGGTGGGATACATCACAGGTGGGGTAGAGGTGGGTGGGATACATCACAGGTGGGGTACTGGTGGGTGGGATACATCACAGGTGGGATACATCACAGGTGGGGTAGAGGTGGGTGGGATACATCACAGGTGGGGTAGAGGTGGGTGGGATACATCACAGGTGGGGTAGAGGTGGGTGGGATACATCACAGGTGGGGTACAGGTGGGTGGGATACATCACAGGTGGGGTACAGGTGGGTGGGATACATCACAGGTGGGGTACAGGTGGGTGGGATACATCACAGGTGGGTGGGATACATCACAGGTGGGATACATCACAGGTGGGATACATCACAGGTGGGGTACAGGTGGGTGGGATACATCACAGGTGGGGTAGAGGTGGGTGGGATACATCACAGGTGGGGTACTGGTGGGTGGGATACATCACAGGTGGGATACATCACAGGTGGGGTACAGGTGGGTGTGATACATCACAGGTGGGTGGGATACAGCACAGGTGGGGTACAGGTGGGTGGGATACATCACAGGTGGGATACATCACAGGTGGGGTACAGGTGGGTGGGATACATCACAGGTGGGGTAGAGGTGGGTGGGATACATCACAGGTGGGGTACTGGTGGGTGGGATACATCACAGGTGGGATACATCACAGGTGGGGTACAGGTGGGTGTGATACATCACAGGTGGGTGGGATACATCACAGGTGGGTGGGATACATCACAGGTGGGGTAGAGGTGGGTGGGATACATCACAGGTGGGGTACTGGTGGGTGGGATACATCACAGGTGGGATACATCACAGGTGGGGTACAGGTGGGTGTGATACATCACAGGTGGGTGGGATACATCACAGGTGGGTGGGATACATCACAGGTGGGATACATCACAGGTGGGGTAGAGGTGGGTGGGATACATCACAGGTGGGGTAGAGGTGGGTGGGATACATCACAGGTGGGGTAGAGGTGGGTGGGATACATCACAGGTGGGGTACAGGTGGGTGGGATACATCACAGGTGGGGTACAGGTGGGTGGGATACATCACAGGTGGGGTACAGGTGGGTGGGATACATCACAGGTGGGTGGGATACATCACAGGTGGGATACATCACAGGTGGGATACATCACAGGTGGGATACATCACAGGTGGGGTAGAGGTGGGTGGGATACATCACAGGTGGGGTAGAGGTGGGTGGGATACATCACAGGTGGGGTACTGGTGGGTGGGATACATCACAGGTGGGATACATCACAGGTGGGGTACAGGTGGGTGTGATACATCACAGGTGGGTGGGATACAGCACAGGTGGGGTACAGGTGGGTGGGATACATCACAGGTGGGATACATCACAGGTGGGGTACAGGTGGGTGGGATACATCACAGGTGGGGTAGAGGTGGGTGGGATACATCACAGGTGGGGTACTGGTGGGTGGGATACATCACAGGTGGGATACATCACAGGTGGGGTACAGGTGGGTGTGATACATCACAGGTGGGTGGGATACATCACAGGTGGGTGGGATACATCACAGGTGGGGTAGAGGTGGGTGGGATACATCACAGGTGGGGTACTGGTGGGTGGGATACATCACAGGTGGGATACATCACAGGTGGGGTACAGGTGGGTGTGATACATCACAGGTGGGTGGGATACATCACAGGTGGGTGGGATACATCACAGGTGGGTGGGATACAGCACAGGTGGGTGGGATACATCACAGGTGGGGTACAGGTGGGTGGGATACATCACAGGTGGGGTAGAGGTGGGTGGGATACATCACAGGTGGGGTACTGGTGGGTGGGATACATCACAGGTGGGATACATCACAGGTGGGGTACAGGTGGGTGTGATACATCACAGGTGGGTGGGATACATCACAGGTGGGGTACAGGTGGGTGGGGAACAGGTGGGTGGGCCACGGGTGGGTGGGCAACACGTGGGTGACACAAATCCATAGCAAAAGTTGAATACA
Source organism: Hyperolius riggenbachi (assembly GCF_040937935.1). Lineage (NCBI taxonomy): Eukaryota > Metazoa > Chordata > Amphibia > Anura > Hyperoliidae > Hyperolius > Hyperolius riggenbachi. The sequence continues at coordinate 436,536,017 of NC_090648.1, forward strand.
TCACAAGCTTAAACCACAAGCCCCCCCCAAAAAACTTCTAGTCAACATACCCTCTGTGCCTTGCTGTCTCTTGCTCAAGTTCTCAAAGTCCTCCACATACAGCTTGGCAATTTTTTTCCACAGGCCTCTGCATTTTTTGATGTTGCTGTGGTCCGCATCCCCCTTGTCCCACAGGGCTGGTACCTGCTGCACCTGTAGGATGAGGTCTTCTGATGTGTAGGGCCTCACCCCCTCGCTATCAGACAGATCCTGCTCCATATTGCTGCCAAAGAGCTCCAGCATGAAGTCACTGCTGCTCCACTCTGTGAACGCTGGTGCCATGTGGTCCCCATCCAAAATGGCCACCATACCATAGAGTCAGCATAGGAAGTGTGGTACAACATCCGGTTTTTATAGCCAGTGTGTTGTGCGCTCTCCGGTTCTCATTGGTTTCCATTGGCCGGATGCAACATTCCGGCTCCGGTCCGGATACGTCAGCCGGACCAGCCGGACCAAAAAATAGCGCATGTTGGAACGGACGCCGGAGTCCGGATCCGGTCCGGCTCCGGTCCGGACGAAACGGACGCATGTGAACGGTCGCATAGACTTTCATTGCTATGCCGTGCGTCCGTTTCGTCCGGTCCGCATGCGGTCCGGCTCCGGCACGGCGATTCCGGATAGCAGCCGCTAATGTGAACCGGGCCTAAGTCCACGTGGATAGTGGGGGAATGAAATAATTCCACTTCCAGCAACTGCTGGAGGCCGAATTACAGTGTTTAAAAAGTAACTTCAGCTCCGTCTTCTGACGGCGCCGACGTTACTCACTGTGCGCCGCTATAGCCGTAATTCTGATTACGGCCTATGGTGGCGCCAGCTGCGCTCAAATCTCCTGCACTGGAATAGCAGTGTTCGCCTTAAGGACCAGAGACCGCTGGTACAGAAACAATGGAATCCCGACAGATAACGAAGAATCGCCGCACATACCCGCCACAATCGCCATCACCGCCGCACGTCGGGAACCTGGGCCACCCACTCTGCTGTCCCTATGATGGCAGAGTTCCTGTGAGCCAGTCAGGAGCTGCTTTCATTGGCTCCTGACCCTGTCTTTCAGAGACTTTAAGTGTGGACCCTTCTTCTTCTACTTTGACCGTGTCTTTCAATGTAAGCCAATGGGAGTTGCTTACATTGAAGGACAAGGCCAGGAGCCAATGAAATCAGCTCCTGACCCGCTCACAGGGCTCTGCCGCTATAGGTACCGGCAGATAGAGTGAGCTGCGACAAGACACGGTGGGTATTCAGCGGCGAGATCGGCGGGAGCGGCGAAAACGGCGGATGCGCGCAGCGGCGGCTGATTGAAATCTACACCCTGCCAGCCAGGTAACCACCAAAAGAGGGCGTACATTTCAATCACTGTGGGCCTAAAGTAGTTAGGCTGTACGATTTTGCACAAATGAGAACATTGTATTGAATCAAATGTGCCATTACATGCTTGCAACTGAAACAGTGGCCAGCATAAGGCGCAGTTCACACTGGCACTAAAAAAACGGACCAAAGCGGCCCATTAGCAAATCATAACAGAACGGATGTTAAGGTATCCAATGTCAATCTATGGACCCTTTCACTCTGGTCTGTTTGAACGGATCCGTTTCGTACCTTCCATTAGACGGACCTCTAGTTTGGATCTGCAGTAATTATTTTGGAATGAGCGATGCATCTCATTGTCCCACGACGGAGCATTGGAGATGGAAAACTGGTGCCTTTAAAAACTGATCTCTTCTACGGATCTGTTTTTACACAGGTTAGTTTACCATCCGTGCCAGTGTGAACCGAGCCTAAGGGCCCTTTTACACTGGCGCAGTGCGTTGCGGAAAATTGCCGCACTGCTACCGCAGCCTAATGTAAACCTTTGGGGAAGTTCATACTTCCCACATTGCAGTACACTGCGTCAGAAGTGTTGAATTTAGAGCTAGGGCAGAACTATGTTACCGTATGGGACCCGCGGTGACCTGCGGTGATCTGCATCAGCTCGTAAGTCATGTTAGTCTATGGCGATATTGGGTTTATTAAAAAGCTGGCGTCGCGACATCACATCACGCCACATCCGTACACTTCAGTATACCCGAAGCAGGAAGTGACCGCTTTGTGTTTGGCAGTGCGATGTAGTGCTCTGCACATTTGTACATAATTGTGCACTACTGTTATAAACGGTAATACTGTGCACATATCCACTTAATTCTGCATCATGCATACATACTTGTGCAATGAAAAGCTGGTCTCGTAATTGCCTACAGATTTGTAAAACAGAATTTTGCCTTCTTGTAGTGAGCATATGAGGTGTACCGCAATGCATCACTGCTGAATATGCAAGCCATCCATTTGTTGTCCCTAATTTGCATATTCAGCAGTGATGCATTGTGGGAGACATCATATGCTCTCTCCAAACTGAATTATCGCAAATACCTTCTGTTTTAAGAAAGCAAAATTCTGTTTTACAAATCTGTAGGCATAATTTTGAGACCAGCTTTTTATTGCGCAAGTATGTGTGCAGAGTTGCAAAGCTTTGTAAACATGTGGTAGTCTTGCCAAAAGATTTGTTAATTCTCCCCCCTTCCCCCGTGGAGCCAGGTATAGGTGCCCGCAGTATAGGTTAGCCAGGTCTAGGTTCACCCAGTATACAGTAGGTAGCCAGCTATAGGTCTCTCCAGTATAGGTAGCTAGTATAGCTGCCCCCAGTATAGGTTAGCCAGGTAGGTGACTCCAGTAAAGGTAGCCAGATTAGTTCCCCCCAGTATAGGTTAGCCAGGTTGGTGCCTCCAGTATACTGTAGATAGCCAGTATAGTTGCCCTCAGTATAAGCTGGCCAGGTATAGGTAGCCAGAATAGTTCCCCCCAGTATAGGTTAGCCAGGTTGGTGCCTCCAGTATAGGTAGCCAGGCATAGGCGCAGGTGGGAAGGTGAGTTGTTACCCTCTATGCCCACTCTCCCCCACCGCTGTGTACCATACCCCCTGGCGCTTCGCCACGACGCTCCGGGGGGGGGGGGGTTACCTGGTCCGCCTGCCCCTAAAACGGCCCTGTCCATATTTATACAGTAAAATGCAGGAGCGCCATCCTACAACTGATGAGGTTTACATTAGTGTCTCAAAAAGCAAAATAAGTCAGGGATCAGGCAATGGGCTGGCCATAGACATGCAACTTTTTGCAGTTGATAGTCTAGCAAGCCCAGACCACCATCTGCAAACCAGCCTATTAACTCTGCCGGCTGATTCCAGCCGGCATTGTGCCACTATTGTGGTGAATGAAGTCTTTTCATTCTCGGAAAGCAATCGTTCTGTGATGCTCTCTATCAGCTGGAAAGACTCAATCCTGGCAGATCATTAGAGTTGGGCCGAACCTCCGATTTTAGGTTCGCGAACCGGGTTCGCGAACTTTCGCGGAACGTTCGGTTTGCGTTAAAGTTCGCGAACCGCAATAGACTTCAATGGGGATGCGAACTTTGAAAAAAAAAAATAATTATGCTGGCCACAAAAGTGATGGAAAAGATGTTTCAAGGGGTCTAACACCTGGAGGGGGGCATGGCGGAGTGGGATACACGCCAAAAGTCCCCGGGAAAAATCTGGATTTGACGCAAAGCAGCGTTTTAAGGGCAGAAATCACATTGAATGCTAAATGACAGGCCTAAAGTGCTTTAAAACACCTTGCATGTGTATACATCAATCAGGTAGTGTAATTAAGGTACTGCTTCACACTGACACACCAAACTCACCGTGTAACGCACCGCAAACAGCTGTTTGTACTAGTGACGGCCGTGCTGGATTGGTGCGCACCATGGCGAGAGTGCAGGTTTTGGTGGCTTTACAGCCCATATGGTCGGCCTGGCTGATGTAGCTGAATGACAGAACAGTGACTGTCCAGCTGATCAAATTTGGTCTGACCACAATGAAGCAACGACCTTATTATCTTTTGTGTGCCCCCCGAGACACTCATCTAGGCGCCGGTCATTGCTTCATTGTGATACGCAAGCCCCTTCACCACGGCAAGGTAATGATCACGAAGGGGAATGGGCGCATGTACATGCCTTTTCTTTTGTTGTTGCAGCTGCCCTCAGTGCAGCCAGAAAAATTAGGCAGTCATGTACACGCACCATAAAAATTATTACAGCGGCCGCTGCTAGCAGCGGCCTAAAAAATTCAGCAATCCGCCTGAAGTCCCGGACCCTGTTGGTGGTGGCGGAGAAGGTAGTGAAGCGGCCTGCAGGCAGACATGCTGTGTGGAGGGACTGGGAGCGACTTAGTCTTTTTGGGGCAGGCCAGGCAGCCAGTCACACGGCGTGCAGGCAGAGATGCTGTGTGTGCGGGGACTGACTTAGTCTTGGGGCGGGCAGCAGCCCTCCGGGATCCATGCCTCATTCATTTTGATAAAGGTGAGGTACTTAACACTTTTGTGACTTAGGCGACTTCTCTTCTCTGTGACAATGCCTCCAGCTGCGCTGAAGGTCCTTTCTGAGAGGACGCTTGCGGCAGGGCAGGAGAGAAGTTGGATGGCAAATTGGGACAGCTCTGGCCACAGGTCAAGCCTGCGCACCCAGTAGTTCAAGGGTTCCTCATCGCTGTTCACAGCAGTGTCTACATCCACACTTAAGGCCAGGTAGTCGGCTACCTGCCGGTCGAGGCGTTGGTGGAGGGTGGATCCGGAAGGGCTACGGCGAGGCGTTGGACTAAAGAACGTCCGCATGTCCGACATCACCATGAGATCGCTGGAGCGTCCTGTCTTTGACTGCGTGGACACGGGAGGAGGATTAGTGGCAGTGGTACCTTGCTGGCGTTGTGCCGTAACATCACCCTTAAAGGCATTGTAAAGCATAGTTGACAGCTGGTTCTGCATGTGCTGCATCCTTTCCACCTTCCGGTGAGTTGGTAACAGGTCCGCCACTTTGTGCCTGTACCGAGGGTCTAGTAGTGTGGCCACCCAGTACAGCTCATTCCCCTTGAGGTTTTTTATACGGGGGTCCCTCAACAGGCAGGACAGCATAAAAGACGACATCTGCACAAAGTCGGATCCAGTACCCTCCATCTCCTCTTGCTCTTCCTCAGTGACGTCAGGTAAGTCAACCTCCTCCCCCCAGCCGCGAACAATACCACGGGAAGGTTGAGCAGCACAAGCCCCCTGCGACGCCTGCTGCGGTTGTTCTCCTGCCGCTGTCCCCTCCTCCTCCTCCTCCTCCTCCCCCAAAGAAACACCTTGCTCATCATCCTCTGAGTCTGACTCGTCTTCTGCACACGACTTCTCTTCTTCCTCCTCCTCCCCCCTCTGTGCTGCCGCAGGTGTTGAGGAAACAGCTGGGTCTGATGAAAATTGGTCCTATGCCTGTTCCTGCCGTAACGGTTCCTGGTCACGCTCATTCGCAGCTTCATCCGCCACTCTACGCACAGCACGCTCCAAGAAGTACGCGTAGGGAATTAAGTCGCTGATGGTGCCCTCACTGCGGCTCACCAGGTTGGTCACCTCCTCAAACGGCCGCATGAGCCTGCATGCATTTTTCATCAGTGTCCAGTTGTCGGGCCAGAACATCCCCATCTTCCCAGACTGTTTCGTTCTACTCCAGTTGTAGAGGTACTGGGTGACGGCTTTCTTCTGTTCTAGCAGGCGGGAGAACATGAGCAGGGTCGAGTTCCAGCGAGTGGGGCTATCGCAAATGAGGCGTCTCACCGGCATGTTGTTTTTACGCTGAATTTCTGCAAATCGTGCCATGGCTGTGTAAGAGCGCCTCAAATGCCCACAGAACTTCCTGGCCTGCTTCAGGACATCCGCTAAGCCAGGGTACTTTGCCACAAATCTTTGAACCACTAGATTCATGACATGTGCCATGCAGGGTATGTGTGTCAGCTTCCCCATATGCAAAGCGGCAAGCAGATTGCTGCCGTTGTCGCACACCACGTTGCCTATCTCCAGGTGGTGCGGGGTCAGCCACTCATCCACCTGTTTCTTAAGAGCAGCCAGGAGAGCTGCTCCAGTGTGACTCTCCGCTTTGAGACAAGCCATGTCTAAGATGGCGTGACACCGTCGTACCTGGCATGCAGCATAGGCCCTGCGGAGCTGGGGCTGTGTAGCTGGAGAGGAGAACTGCCACTCAGCCAAGGAGGAGGAGGAGGACAGCGAAGAGCATGTAGCAGGAGGAGAGGAGGTGGCAGGAGGCCTGCCTGCAAGCCGTGGAGGTGTCACAATTTGGTCCGCCGCTTTCTGCTTGCCATCGTTCACCACCAGGTTCACCCAATGGGCTGTGTAGGTAATGTAGCGGCCCTGCCCGTGCTTGGCAGACCAGCCATCCGTGGTCAGGTGTACCCTTGACCCAACGCTCTTCGCAAGAGATGACACCACTTGCCTCTCAACTTCACGGTGCAGTTGGGGTATGGCCTTTCTCGAAAAATAAGTGCGGCCTGGCATCTTCCACTGCGGTGTTCCGATGGCCACAAATTTACGGAAGGCCTCAGAGTCCACCAGCCGGTATGGTAACAGCTGGCGAGCTAACAGTTCCGCCACGCCAGCTGTCAGACGCCGGACAAGGGGGTGACTGGCCAAAAGTGGCTTCTTCCGCTCAAACATTTCCTTCACGGACACCTGACTGCTGCTGTGGGCAGAGGAGCAGGAACCGCTCAAGGGCAGAGGCGGAGTGGAGGAGGGTGCCTGTGAAGGTGCAAGGGAGAAAGCGGCAGAAGCAGATGATGCACCTGAAGGAGGAAGAGGAGAAGGAGGGTGACTTTTCTTTTGTGTGCTGCTGCTGCTTTTGCTCAGGTGGCCATCCCATTGCTGTTTGTGCCTTTTCTCCAGGTGCCTTCGTAAGGCACTTGTCCCTACGTGAGTGTTGGCCTTTCCACGGCTCAATTTTTGTTGGCAGAGCGAACAGATGGCTTTGGTCCGATCTGAGGCACACACATTAAAAAATTTCCACACCGCTGAGCCACCCTGGGATGTGGGCACTATGGGGACCTCAGCAGCTGATGCTGAAGGGCAAGTTGGCTGGCTGTACATAGGTGGCGATACATGGTGCCGGACTCTGCCACCAGCTGTTTCTGACGAAGAGCTGCCCCAGCTTCTTTCAGCAACTTCTCTCCTCCTCCTACTCTCTGACTCCCCCTCTGAACTGTCCCCCTCTTCATCTCCTCTATTGGGAACATACAGAGGATCCCTATTACCGTCATCATCGTAGTCATCCTGCCCAGCTTCGCTTGCCTCAGACAAATCCAAACTTGCACCATCAGTAGGTCCTTCATCCTCCTGACACGTTACATCCATAGTGTTGCCGCGTAACTCAGACATATTAGCTGGTGAAAATTCATCTGGCTGTAACAACAATGGCTGTGCATCAGTGATTTCAACACTAAATAATTCTTGCGAAGTGTCAAATGCAGCGGAAGTGGTGCTAGTAGTAGCGCTGGTGGCTGAGCAAGATGAGGTGTTCTGTGTCGCTAAATACTCAACCACGTCCTGACAATCTTGGGAGGTGATGGGACGTGCCTTCTTCCGAGCACTGTACTGTGGGCCAGGTCCACACGAAATTACATTTACACGACCTCGCGCAGACCTGCCGGGTGGCCTTCCTCTGCCTCTGCCACTACCTCTTCCTCTTCCTCTACCTGTTTTGTCCATATTGGGTATGCACGGAGTGGTATATCACACTGCGTGCACTCACGTAGTGTCACGGTCAGTTACCTGTCCAGGCGAGGCGGCTGGCACGCACGGATGTCGGCAGGCGTCCGGGGGCATCTTGGCCGGTCTCCATAATCGGCGGCCTGGCGTGGTGCGCTCATGCGCGTCGCGTCGGGCGGCGCAGGCAGTGGCGCCGGAAGGCGTTGCTGTGAGTGCCGCATGCACGCGCGCGCGCGTGAGGGGCGTCTGTTTGTACATGTTGCGCTGACGTGGGCGTTGCGTGGCGCCGTGCGTTTCTGCGCACGCGCGTCGTACGTTACGCTGGGCACGCCCAAACGGCCTATTTAAGCCTGGAGAGCACCACACTCTGGTTGCTGTAGTATTGCAGCAAGTTCTGTGAGTGTGTGTGTTCCCGTGTGCTGACTAAGCTCTGCCCTGATCTGATGTTACTGAACCTGGCTCGTCTGACTACCCGCTCTGTTGCCGACCTTTGCCAAGTACGACTACCCTCTCTGCTGCCGACCACTGCCTGTCTGATTACCCGCTCTGTTGCCGACCTCTGCCAAGTACGACTACCCTCTCTGCTGCCGACCACCGCCTGTTTGAGTACCCGCTTTGCTGCCAGACCTGTGCCCGTTCCTGGATCTGCTTCAGTCCTCAAGTCTACCTGGTGTTTGAGTCATTGCAGTACCAGACTCAACCTGTGGGAGCGCTACAGTGACTTCCTGCAAGCGCTCCTGCCCCGTGCCAACTGGAGATTCCTGTTTCCACTCCAGGGTTTCCCGTTGGTAAGTTGCAAGAGCTGCTACCTCCAGCACATCGGTCTCCAACCCTCAAGGTACCTTACAAAATACTACAGCCAAATGGAGACCGCTGAGGTAGCGAATGTTCTGAGCACTCTTTGCACCCAAATGGCTACTTTAACTGATGCTTTCAAAGAACTACAGGCCGGACATGTTCGACTAGAAGGACGTATCAACACACTTGCTAACAGTGATGGTTCAGCTGCAGTCACCCCTAGCCATTCTGCTCCTGTGGCCTCAGAGCCAGTTCCGCCTACTCCAGCTTCAGTTCCAGTTTTGCCACCAGCTCCTGAACCCCGAGTACCACTGCCTGATCGATTTTCTGGTGACCGCACTAAATTCCGTACCTTTCGGAACTCCTGTCAACTTTACTTTGCTCTGCAACCAAGGACCTTCGCTAATGAAGAAACAAAGGTGGGATTTATTATATCATTACTTCAAGGGGAACCCCAATCATGGGCTCATCATTTGATGGAGCAAAAACATCAGACTCTTGCCTCTGTACAATCACTCTTTGAAGCTATGGCGATATTATATGACGACCCGCAACGTATTGCTACTGCTGAGTCTTCCTTACAAAATTTACGTCAAGGACGCAGACCGGTGGAGGAGTACACCTCGGAGTTTAGAAGGTGGGCCGCGGACACGGATTGGAACGAGTCTGCCTTAAAGTTCCAATACCGTATGGGGTTGTCAGACCAACTCAAGGATGAGTTGGCAAGAATAGGAGTCCCTGATACTCTGGAGGAATTGGTCAAGGCGGCTATCCAGCTGGATCGCCGCTTTCGAGAGCGTCTTCTGGAAAGGAAAAACACCGCCCGGCCACTATGGTTCCCATCCTCTGTAACTCCGGCTCCTGCAACAGCACCAGCTTCTGATCAGCCTGAACCGATGCAATTAGGTCTTATCCGCCCATCTTTATCTGCTGAAGAGAGAATGAGACGCCGTCAATGCAACCTATGCCTGTATTGTGGAGCTTCTGGTCACTTCCTTAGAGCTTGTCCAGTCCGACCTTCCGGTAAGGAAATTTTCATCAGAGCTTCTCCAACCCAGCCTACGGTAGCTTTTACTAATCTTTTGTCTATACCTGTTTCTTTCCAGCTCCCAGGAAGAATCCTTAATGCACACGCCATCATAGATTCCGGAGCCTGCAGTTGCTTTTTGGACATTACATATGCTACTACTCACCAATTTCCGACACAACCTCGCAAGGAACCATTGTTTATCCATCTTGCTGATGGTTCCGGCATAAGCTCAGGTCCTGTTACAGTTGAATCCTTACCCATCCTTACCAGCATTAACCAGGATCATCAGGAGCTTTTAAAGTTTGACCTAGTATCCTCCCCAGTATACCCTGTTATCCTAGGACTACCTTGGCTTCAGGCACATAATCCCATCATCAATTGGTCATCTGGTTCTGTGTCATTTGAGTCCAGTTATTGCAGACAATGTCATGTACCTGCTCCAACAGGATCATTATTATGCACCTCCTCATTGCAAGAAGTCATCCCAGTCCAATATCATAAGTATCTCGATGTTTTCGATAAAAAGGGGGCTGATCAGCTACCCCCACATCGTCCTTACGACTGTCCAATTGACCTACATCCTGGAGCACCAATTCCTTTTGGTCGTATGTTTCCCCTTTCTGATCCTGAACAAGAAACCTTAAGACAATATATAGAAGAAAATCTCAAAAAAGGATTCATACAACCATCCACTTCCCCGGCGGGTGCGGGGATTTTCTTTGTAGAAAAGAAGGACAAGACTCTTCGTCCATGTATCGATTATCGTGAATTAAACAAGATCACAATCAAGAATCGATACCCGTTACCTTTGGTCCCTGAGCTGTTTCAAAAATTAAGAGAAGCCAAAATCTTTACCAAATTAGATCTTAGAGGTGCATACAATTTGATAAGAATAAGGGCTGGGGACGAGTGGAAGACAGCCTTCAGGTCTAGATTTGGTCACTTCGAATATCGGGTCATGCCATTTGGGCTATGTAATGCCCCAGCTACCTTCCAACACTTCATTAACGATGTTCTTAAGGACTTCTTGGATCATTTCATTATCGTCTACTTGGATGACATCCTTGTATTCTCGCCTTCAGTGGAGATTCATCGCTCTCAAGTAGGTCAAGTTCTGTCTCGGCTTAGGTTGCATAAACTTTATGTAAAGGCAGAAAAATGCGAGTTTGAAAAAGAATCAATTCAGTTCTTGGGTCTTATCATCTCTGCAGAAGGATTTACCATGGATCCACAAAAGATTCAGGCAATCATCGATTGGCCACCTCCTACGAACAAGAAGGCAGTTCAACGGTTTATCGGTTTTGCAAATTTTTACCGCAGGTTCATCAAACATTTTTCAGCAATAATCTTACCTATCACTCAACTTACTCGTCAGCAAGAACGATTTGTCTGGAGTACTGAAGCGCAAGCCTCTTTTGAAAGACTCAAGGAATTGTTTACAACTGCTCCCATTCTTAGACACCCTGACCCTGCCTTGCCTTATTTATTGGAAGTGGATGCATCTGAAATGGCGGTGGGAGCAGTTCTATCTCAGAGACAAGGGGTGAAATTCCTGCTACATCCAGTGGCATATTTCTCTAGGAAACTGACTCCTGCTGAGAGGAATTATGATGTCGGGGATAGAGAATTGTTGGCAATTAAGAACGCTTTAGAGGAATGGAGGTACTTACTGGAAGGTGCAAGTCACCCTATTTTGATCTACACGGATCATCAAAATCTTGAGTATCTAAAGACTGCTAAGAGACTGAACCCCAGACAAGCAAGATGGGCACTTTTTTTTTCTAGATTCTCTTTCCACATAACATATCGACCTGGGTCTAAGAACATCAAACCAGATGCCTTATCTCGGATGTTTCCGGAGGAGGAAGTGTCACCAGTTTGTCCAGATACAATTCTGTCAAGTCATAATTTCCTGATTCTACAACCTGATCTGGTCAAGCAAATTCAGCAGAGTAAATTTGGGCTTTCTGATACAGATGAGTCATTTCTAATGTTCAAGGATGGTCTATGGTATCATGAAGATAAAATCTTTATTCCTCTCTGACAATAACAAGCTTCTTCAGGACAACATGGCTAAAGCACAAGAGGCGTTTAAGAGAAATGCTGATGTCCATAGAAGAGGTGAGCTGGAATTAACAGTGGGAGATACTGTGTTTTTATCTACTGCACATCTGAAATTGCCAGGTCCTTCACGCAAACTGGGACCTAAGTATATCGGTCCCTTCCCTGTAAAAAAGAAGATTGGTCAAGTGGCTTATGAGCTCACACTTCCCAAGACTCTCAAGATCCACCCAGTTTTCCATGTGTCTCTTCTTAAACCAGCAGTTGCAGATGTTTTTCCAGATCGCAATGTGGGCCCTCCGGTACCTATTGAAATTGATGGAGAAGAGGAATTTGAGGTGGAGGCTATTCTGGACTCTAGGAGAAGAGGTAGAAAAATCCAGTATCTGGTCAAATGGGAAGGCTATGGTCCGGAAGAGAGCTCTTGGGAGCCAGCTGTTAATATTCATGCTAATCGCCTAGTTAAGGAGTTTCATCGGAAATACCCTCATAAGCCTGTATCAGAGGGCATCCGGAGGCTGCCTTTAAGGAGGGGGCATTGTCACGGTCAGTTACCTGTCCAGGCGAGGCGGCTGGCACGCACGGATGTCGGCAGGCGTCCGGGGGCATCTTGGCCGGTCTCCATAATCGGCGGCCTGGCGTGGTGCGCTCATGCGCGTCGCGTCGGGCGGCGCAGGCAGTGGCGCCGGAAGGCGTTGCTGTGAGTGCCGCATGCACGCGCGCGCGCGTGAGGGGCGTCTGTTTGTACATGTTGCGCTGACGTGGGCGTTGCGTGGCGCCGTGCGTTTCTGCGCACGCGCGTCGTACGTTACGCTGGGCACGCCCAAACGGCCTATTTAAGCCTGGAGAGCACCACACTCTGGTTGCTGTAGTATTGCAGCAAGTTCTGTGAGTGTGTGTGTTCCCGTGTGCTGACTAAGCTCTGCCCTGATCTGATGTTACTGAACCTGGCTCGTCTGACTACCCGCTCTGTTGCCGACCTTTGCCAAGTACGACTACCCTCTCTGCTGCCGACCACTGCCTGTCTGATTACCCGCTCTGTTGCCGACCTCTGCCAAGTACGACTACCCTCTCTGCTGCCGACCACCGCCTGTTTGAGTACCCGCTTTGCTGCCAGACCTGTGCCCGTTCCTGGATCTGCTTCAGTCCTCAAGTCTACCTGGTGTTTGAGTCATTGCAGTACCAGACTCAACCTGTGGGAGCGCTACAGTGACTTCCTGCAAGCGCTCCTGCCCCGTGCCAACTGGAGATTCCTGTTTCCACTCCAGGGTTTCCCGTTGGTAAGTTGCAAGAGCTGCTACCTCCAGCACATCGGTCTCCAACCCTCAAGGTACCTTACACGTAGGTAGGTGGGTTCACTTAACTGCACAGGTATGCGCACTGATGCGGTGGGTTCACTGAACAGAACAGGTATACAGTGGCGGGTTCACAGAACAGGTATGCAGTGGCAGGATCACTGAACACAATAGGTATACAGTGGCGGGTCCACTGAACAGAACTGGTATACAGTGGCGGGTCCACTGAACAGAACAGGTATACAGTGGCGGGTCCACTGAACAGAACAGGTATACAGTGGCGGGTTCACAGAACAGGTATACAGTGGCGGGTCCACTGAACAGAACAGGTATACAGTGGCGGGTTCACAGAACAGGTATGCAGTGGCAGGATCACTGAACACAATAGGTATGCAGTGGCGTGTTCACTAAACAGGTATACAGTGGCGGGTCCACTGAACAGAACAGGTATACAGTGGCGGGTCCACTGAACAGAACAGGTATACAGTGGCGGGTCCACTGAACAGAACAGGTATACAGTGGCGGGTCCACTGAACAGAACAGGTATACAGTGGCGGGTCCACTGAACAGAACAGGTATACAGTGGCGGGTTCACAGAACAGGTATGCAGTGGCAGGATCACTGAACACAATAGGTATGCAGTGGCGTGTTCACTAAACAGGTATACAGTGGCGGGTCCACTGAACAGAACAGGTATACAGTGGCGGGTCCACTGAACAGAACAGGTATACAGTGGCGGGTCCACTGAACAGAACAGGTATACAGTGGCGGGTCCACTGAACAGAACAGGTATACAGTGGCGGGTCCACTGAACAGAACAGGTATACAGTGGCGGGTTCACAGAACAGGTATGCAGTGGCAGGATCACTGAACACAATAGGTATGCAGTGGCGTGTTCACTAAACAGGTATACAGTGGCGGGTCCACTGAACAGAACAGGTATACAGTGGCGGGTTCACAGAACAGGTATACAGTGGCGGGTCCACTGAACAGAACAGGTATACAGTGGCGGGTCCACTGAACAGAACAGGTATACAGTGGCGGGTCCACTGAACAGAACAGGTATACAGTGGCGGGTCCACTGAACAGAACAGGTATACAGTGGCGGGTTCACAGAACAGGTATACAGTGGCGGGTCCACTGAACAGAACAGGTATACAGTGGCGGGTTCACAGAACAGGTATGCAGTGGCAGGATCACTGAACACAATAGGTATGCAGTGGCGTGTTCACTAAACAGGTATACAGTGGCGGGTCCACTGAACAGAACAGGTATACAGTGGCGGGTCCACTGAACAGAACAGGTATACAGTGGCGGGTCCACTGAACAGAACAGGTATACAGTGGCGGGTTCACAGAACAGGTATACAGTGGCGGGTCCACTGAACAGAACAGGTATACAGTGGCGGGTTCACAGAACAGGTATGCAGTGGCAGGATCACTGAACACAATAGGTATGCAGTGGCGTGTTCACTAAACAGGTATACAGTGGCGGGTCCACTGAACAGAACAGGTATACAGTGGCGGGTTCACTGAACAGGTATACAGTGGCGGGTCCACTGAACAGAACAGGTATACAGTGGCGGGTTCACAGAACAGGTATGCAGTGGCAGGTTCACTGAACACAACAGGTATGCAGTGGCAGGTTCACTGAACAAAACAGGTATGCAGTGGCGGGTTCACTGAACAGGTATACAGTGGCGGGTCCACTGAACAGAACAGGTATACAGTGGCGGGTCCACTGAACAGAACAGGTATACAGTGGCGGGTCCACTGAACAGAACAGGTATACAGTGGCGGGTTCACAGAACAGGTATACAGTGGCGGGTCCACTGAACAGAACAGGTATACAGTGGCGGGTTCACAGAACAGGTATGCAGTGGCAGGATCACTGAACAGGTATGCAGTGGCAGGATCACTGAACAGGTATGGAGTGGCAGGATCACAGTACAGGTATGCAGTGGGCTGAGGGCTCACTGAACAGAACAGGTATGCAGTGGCAGGATCACTGAACAGGTATGGAGTGGCAGGATCACAGTACAGGTATGCAGTGGGCTGAGGGCTCACTGAACAGAACAGGTATGCAGTGGCAGGATCACTGAACAGGTATGCAGTGGCAGGATCACTGAACAGGTATGGAGTGGCAGGATCACAGTACAGGTATGCAGTGGGCTGAGGGCTCACTGAACAGAACAGGTATGCAGTGGCAGGATCACTGAACAGGTATGGAGTGACAGGATCACAGTACAGGTATGCAGTGGGCTGAGGGCTCACTGAACAGAACAGATATGCAGTGGCAGGATCACTGAACAGGTATGCAGTGGCAGGATCACTGAACAGGTATGCAGTGGCAGGATCACAGTACAGGTATGCAGTGGGCTGAGGGCTCACTGAACAGAACAGGTATGCAGCCAGGAAGAAGTTAAGCCTAACTAATCTTTCCCTATATGAGAGACTGCAGCAGCTCGCCCTACTCTCACTAATGCAGGCACACGAGTGGCCGTAATGGCCGCCGCTGCCTGCCTTATATAAGGGGGGGTGGGGCTCCAGGGGCTAGTGTAGCCTAATTGGCTACACTGGGCCTGCTGACTGTGATGTAGAGGGTCAAAGTTGACCCTCAGTGCATTATGGGGCGAACCGAACTTCCGCAAAAGGTTTGCGTGCGGTACCCGCACGCGAACCACCTACGTTCGCGCGAACCACGTTCGCTGGCGAACCGTTCGGCCCAACTCTACAGATCATATGGTGGCCCAAATAATCATTCTTCAGGTGGTGCAAATGACTATTTGTTTAGCAGACGGTTGGGCAGATTAGCCAGTATTGGGCATGTCAGATGACCAATGTTTATGTGTAAATTTAGTTTAACAGCTAATAGTATATCACTTTCAGAAGGAGATGGGCAATGGTAGCCATGATGTTTCTCATATGACAGGTGTGCTTTAGTGGCCGTCACGTTTAGGGCACCAGTCCGTGCCTCTTGCTCTATCAAGGAACGGCTCTAAGTGCAGAAAGTACAGTTGATGTGAGGCTCTTGGCATTCAAGTTTATAAACTGTTTTATTGAGCAATAAGTCTAACTACAGATACAAGACAAGATAATCAGCACATTGCCGTGCCTCAAATAATATAGCTGCCATTGTAAAATGTTACTTTTTTATTCCCTAGTTGGCTCTGGTCTTGTTTTTTTTTGTTTTTAACATATCAGTTTATTTTATTTTTTTTATAACAACTGCCCATAAGGGCGAAGTTCAAAACAACAACTTACATTATAGTAAATAACAGTTTAGTACAGTAGAGAAGTGCAATTAGGGTTATGCAGTAATAAACCGGCGTTACATCCAGTGTTGTTTCTTGGCATCAGTTAAAGGGGACCTTAACTGTAGAAAAAAAAGGCTTTGAAGAGAAACAGTGACCAAGAATTGAACTTCATCCCAATCAGTAACTGATACCCCCTTTCCCATAAGAAATCTATTCCTTTTTTCAAACGGATTATCAGGGGGCTCTGTATGGCTGATATTGTGGTGAAACCCCTCCCACAGTGGGATGTTTCCTGTCTGTGAACCTCATCGCATTGTGGGAAATAACAGCTATTTACACCTGGGACCAACTGTCAAAAAAGCAAGCAGCATCTCCTTCCACTGACTTCACCTGCCAGCAGTAAAAATTTCACCATGGGGTAAATGTCAGAATGTAAATCAGGGAGAGGAAAGATTTTACAATGGAAAAACACTGACTGAATCATTTATACATAATTATTGTAAAAATGAAGCACTTTTTTAACCTCTTCAGGACCACAGTGCTAAACCCCCCTAAAGACCAGGCTGTTTTTTTTGTAATTGGCCACTGCAGCTTTTAGGCCAAGCTGCAGGGCCACACAACACAGCACACGAGTGATTCCCCCCCACCCTTTCCCCCCCACCAACAGAGCTCTTTGTTGGTGGGGTTTGAACGCCTCCCCAGTGTTTATTTTTTTTTAATAAATATTTATGTAGATTTTTTTTGTATTATTTTTTACTATTTGTTTTCTTTTTTTTTTTAAACCCTCCCACCCCTCAACCGGCCAATCCTTGCGATCGGCTGTCATAGGCTTCTGCCTATTAAAGCCGATCGCTCTCTTGTCCCCCAAGACGGTTATGCCGTCTAACAGTCTTCCGAGCGGCGATTGTTGCTCGAAGAATGAAGGCGGGGCAGAGCTCCACCCCCTGAGCAGGAGATGCGCGTGCAGCCTGCTTGCGATCTTCTGCAAAATGCAGCCCCAGGACTTGACGCCAATTGGCGTTAGGCGGTCCTGGGGCTGCCGCTGCAGCCACGCCCAGTGGCGTGGGGCGGTCGGAGAGAAGTTAATTACATTATTTTCACTGGAGTTCCTCTTTAACTTGACTGGGGCTTCTACCAGGCCCCTGCAGCCACCCTGTGCCCCCGCCATAACAAAGTGATCCTCCGGTCTCCCACAGCAACCCTCTGCAACTTGGATGCGAGGCCGTGGTCCGCTAGTCTCCTAACTGCATGCGCAGTATGAAAAATTCTGTATCGTGCATGCGCAGAACGCTTCCATCGCTGGGAGCACAATCGAGTACCCGTGCAGCAACGGTCGTGCATGCGCAGTGGCCCGCTGACTCACCAGTGGGCTGGCCAGAAGAGGGTTGCTGCGGGGGATCAGAGGATCACTTTGTCACGACGCGGGCACGGGGTGGCTGCAGGGGGCTGGTAGAAGCCCCAGATAAGTCAAAATCTGTTTTTTTCTACAGTTAAGGTTTCCTTTAACAAATAGAGGTAAAATATATTAAGAGCTTTTTTTTGTTATGCCAAGTTATTTATTAGTGACTTAGTAAATATAGGTAAATTAATGCATATCTGCTCACCCACCTCTACTGCGCTGTGGGGCTGCAGGGCATAAAGGGGACAGCACTTTACCCTGCCTGTTATACAGCAGCCTCTGTGCCTCTGCCCAGCCTCTTCGGACCACTGGTGACATTCATCACACTGGTAAGGGCCATTCTGTAAACTAGGTGGGAAAACGCTATGCACTCATAGAGCATAGAGCATGAGAAGTGGTACTATGCACTTTCTTTCAGTTGTAAAACAAGAGAAGGGGTTCCTGTAGATTGTAAGCTCACAAGGGCAGGGCTCCCTCGTCCTGTTGTGTGTTGGAATTCATTATACATTTTATTAATTATGTTACTTTTGTCACTGTCATTGCCAATTCTATATTTTGTATACCATGGTCTGTATTATGTCCCCCATGTTTGTTTCTTGCTTTTTTACAGCACTACGGAATATGTTGGTGCTATATACAGTATATATATATATATATATATATATATATATATATATATATATTATTTGTATACCACCAAGTATATTGTCTTGTCACTTAACTGTCCCTCAGGAGCACACAATCTATTCCCTACCACAGTCATATGTCTATGTATGTATCAGTGTTGTAGCTAGAGATCATGGGGCCCCATAGCGGAAATATCATGGGGCCCTCAGAGGTAGGCACTCTTCAGCAATGCCACCTGCCCCTACCTTATGGATATGAGTTAATTGGGCAACTTACATTCCCATGTACTCTACATTGCGTATAGTATATTCACACTGAAGCAAAGTCAGATGGTGAGGAACACATCAAGTACCACGTGGCCCCCTCTGCTGCAGGGCCCCATAGCAGCTGCTATGGTTGCTATAGCTATTGCTACGCCCTTGGTATGTATCGTGTAGTGTATGTATCATAGTCTAGCGACAATTTAGATGCAAACAAATTTACTTATCTGTATCTTTTTGGGATGTGGGAGGAAACCGACACAGACACAAGGAGAACATACAAACTCTATGCAGATAGTGCCCTGGCTGGGATTTGTACCAGGGACCCACTGCCAGGCAAGAATGCGAACCACTATGCCACTGTGCTCCCCACGTATAGTGTCCTTACCTACATAGCTAAAAAAAACAAGTGATACTGCATGTCCTGTCATGAGTGATTGTTTAACAATTATTCTTAGTTGATTAAATTCCTATTCTAAGCAGCATTAAGCAGCACGCTGTGTATAATTATTGACATGTTCAGTGTCATATTGCTGGCTGCTCCGTGTGACACCTGGATGGATTCCTCCTGCTGTAACAAGCCACCAGAGAGGGAGGGCAAGGGGAAACTCCACAAAACATTAAACGCATAGGACAGCTGAGGCAAGATGCTGTCTCTGGACAAGCAGGAGCAACAGACCTCCCTGCCACTGACAGGTAAGAACTCTAGGCTGCATACATACAGTACATAACTGCACTGACATATTTAATTCACATTGCATGGCTGCTCTGCTGATCTGCTGCCTCTAATACTTTACACAAATGTGCATTTAGGTGTTTCTGACAAAAATCTGACAAAATTAGCTGCATGCTTGCTTCTGGTGTGTAATTCAGACACTACTGACCAGCAGTGGCGTAGCTAAGGAGCTTTGAGCTGCAGTGCAGCCTTTACATGGGACCCCCCCAAGCACTCTGTACTTAGAAATTGATATGGTGCACAAAAACCTGCCAAGGGCTACCACAGTGTTATAGATGAAAGCAGGGGACAGGGAATTATTTGTTAATGATTACCAGTGGAGTACTTAAGGAATTTGACACCCGGTGCTGATAATTTACAGACCTAGGATGTGGACGGAGCTAACAGTTATGAAACTCTGTACTCTATACAGTGCTGCAGAAGATGTCAGTGCTATATAAATACCGTACACAATAATAATATGGTAGGACATTAGACCAGTGGCATACCTGGGGAATTTGACACCCTGTGCTGATTATTTACAGACACCCCCCCCCCCCCCCCCCCCCAAAAAAAAGTTATTGATAGGAGTGTTGACGGGTTGGGGCGCCGAGTGTGTTGCTGCAAATTTTAAGGGATTTTTGGGGAAAAGGAGTCATCAGGATGTGGACAAAGCTATGAAACTCTGTACTCTATACAGTGCTGCAGAAGATGTCAGTGCTAAATAAATGCACAATAATAATAGGGTAGGACATTAGACTATGACTATGGTATGATTAGATTGTGAACCCCTCTGAAGACAATCAGAAAAGGGGGTCATACGAAAAAAGGGGGAAGCATAGGAAGAGGGGAGTGATAAAGAGGTAGAGGCACAAGACAGAGCCTGGTGGGAGAGGAGAAATTGCAGGAAGACCTCTCACCAGGACTGCAGACATCACCAGTGCTGTTTGGCAGGGACATGCTGT
Source organism: Hyperolius riggenbachi (assembly GCF_040937935.1). Lineage (NCBI taxonomy): Eukaryota > Metazoa > Chordata > Amphibia > Anura > Hyperoliidae > Hyperolius > Hyperolius riggenbachi. The sequence goes on from NC_090648.1 coordinate 436,556,048, forward strand.
TAAAAGAAGCCACTAAAATCTGAAAAGAGGAAAGGGTCATGGGGGAAGACAACATGGTGGGAGGGGGAGCTGGGAAAAGAGATAAGATTACCTGCAATCAAGCTCATCTAAATTGCCTGGCGCTTGCTTCTCTCACTACAGAAGTCGGCTGTCAGCACCTGTATGGCTTATGCAACAGCAGATTGCCCTGCATTATTAATTTATTACTCTGATCAAGATTAATAATCAATAGTCTAGGACACTCTGGTATTACAACAGCCAGTGCACATGGCTACTAATAACAGGCAACTTGTGACACACTAAACAAATCCTGCCACCTCCCCCTGCTAATGTCCCAGCTGCAGCACAGCAATCATTCTTTCTACTCACCCTTCTGCTCTGCTCATTCACTCACTGCATGTTGTGTGTAGAGAGCAAGTATTCAAGACGTATTGCCCATGGGACAGGAAGGGGAGGGGTGCTACATCTAGTGCAGGAAGTAGTACAGTCCCCTGCACTGCCAGCTGCTATTTTCCCGAATGTTGCCCACAGTAGGCCACGAGGTCCCCTGGTGTCGCCCTGGCTCCTCTCCTGGTCCCGCTAGCAGCTCCGTTAATTGGTGACTTCCGTCTGAAGTTGCCAGTACGAGTCCCCGGCGTGCACTTTATCGCTGCCCGCTATGCGTCATCACGCTGGCCGGCATGTGTCACATTTGACAGCGTGAGAGTCCTGCGCATGTGCGGCTCTCTAACTCTGAACTGTGCATGCGCAGGACTCTCATGCTGGCTGGTGTGATGACGGTAGCGGCTGGCATGATGATGCGTAGCGTGCGCGGCAGGGACTCATGCCGGCAACTTCAGGCGGAAGTTGCCAATCAACAGAGCCACCAGCGGGATCAGGAGAGTAGCCAGGAGAATGCCTGGGGACCTTTCGGCCAACGGTGGGCTGGAGGAAGCCCCAGGTAAGTACAAATTGTGATTTCAAAACCTGCTCAGTATCCCTTTAAAAGGAAATATATATGGAAGCCTCTCTTTAGGTTCCCTTTAATGTTCAGGCAGCAATGTCTTAAGCAAAAAAATAGACCTCACAAGCAAAGAAAGCTTAGCCCTCGGGCAGGGGTGTAACTACACCGCATTCCAAATGATTATGCATATTATATTTTTATCTGATTTTCCTAAATCGTGGATGCAAGTGGCAGTCAGTATAATGTTTGCGTTGTCAACCATTAGAGTATAATTCAAATGTTACTGAACAAACCTCCTAATGATAATAGAATGAAAAAAATTGGAGGTGGCTTACCTCTCTAATACCACTGACAAAGATAAAAGATTTTTATTTTGCACAGGCAACTCATTTTGTGGGTACTCACCCACTTCCTCGGGCCAGTGACAGTGCCCCTTTAAACAAGCCAAATAGCCAAGAGCGCCTGCTAGTGTCATCAAAGTTTTTTCAAGAATGCGACCTACAGTACTTCCATCCTGCTAATACTGGATTACCTGAGTGGGGACGGGCTGATTCTCTCCACCTGCTTCAAGTGGTTGGTTGCCCTTTACTGCAACCCACCTGTGAGTATATTTCCTGCTGTATATTTCCTGCTCTTGATTCATTCATTCCAATTAATAGTGCCATATTGCGCTATTGGGCTCCCGGCTCCTGTTGTCTCTGTGCTTTTTTATAAGGTGATCTCTTAGTTCACCTCGCCCTTGGCTTCCTAATGATAACAGTACATCTACCAAAAATAAAAAAAAACTTAAAATGCACTGTTCCAAATTATTACGCACAACAGAGTTTGAAAACATTTTATAGATTGTGAAAAACTGAAAATGGTCAATTGTTGAATTTTCTGCATTAGGTCTTATTTACTGAAATAAAAAGCATGTGCCAAGTGACAAGTGCCACATGACACGTGCCAATTGCCACGTGACACGTGCCAAGTGCTAATTGCCAAGTGCCACGTGCCAAGTGCTGAGTGACAGTCAGACAGCAGAGGAGAAAACACTAGTGCACACTAACTGTCACACTGGCACTGCCCACAGCACAGCAGTTCTGTAGAAAGCTAACACAGTAGTACAACTACTCTAACAACTACTAGCACTGACTGCAGTACTACAGTACTAACTACACAATAACACAGTAATCCTATTCCCTAATCCCTAACCTAACCTAAACTGTAGCTAGCTAAGGCTAATAGCTGGCCAGCAGGCAGCAGCTGGCCTCGTCTGTGCACAGCACACACACAGACACATAGCAGCTGCCTGCAGCCCTGCAGCACAGCACACACTCTGACTGTCACACAATGAAATCAAGCTAATTAACATTACAACAATAGTGTAGTGATAGTAAAGTAGTTAATCACTGAACAGCTTTGGGTTTATCACTGTGTACACACTTGCTAGGCCATGGGTGCACTGGGTGCCAGCCTAGGTGGGGGTTGACAGGTGCAGGCAGGCAGGTGGGGAGAGACAGCGGGAGCCAGCAGCTATGCGTCCCAAAGGACACATTCTCTGCTATGTGGGGGGCTTCGGAGATCTTCAATCAACTTAATTGAAGATCGCAACATGAGAGGATACTGTAATTCGTTGGATCGTTTACCGAGGATATTGGCATGGGCATTTTTTTTAAAGGTACAGGTAAGTATTTCTGGTTAATTAAGAAAATTAAAGGACTTTTTTCGTGGTTGTGTTTTTATTACATTTAACCCTTTGTGGAAATGGGTAAGGGGTACTTTGTACCCCTATACTCATTTCTCCTGGGAGGGGGGTGGGCTTTTGGGTTCTTCTTCTTAAAGGGGACTCCCAGATGCCACCATGAACCCCCCCCAGGGAGTCGTCACCCCACCTCCTCCTGGGGCACCTGAGGTGGGGAAGAGCACCTTGTCCATGGATTGGACAAGGGCTTCAGGGGGGGATGGAGGGGAAAGCTTGGACGCCCCTCCCCCCCGGAGCCCCTCCATACCATGGACCATGCGGGCTGGTATAGCTCAAGGTGAGAAGCCCCAGTCGGCCGGGGCTCTGCATTCTGGCTCGTGAGATTCAGACGTTGCTAACGGCCATGGCTGTGATTTATGTTCGTCAGAATCTCCACCATTGACATTGCCCAAATAAACAGGTTTTTGTGACCCTAGGCTATGACCTCTTTGACCTAGGGGCCCGAAACTCACCAGTCATGATCCCCCTAAGAGTCCCTACAATGCTAGAAAATTTGCCACTGCTGAGCCATCGTCCTTTCAAATAGTGTGAGATTTTGCCCCTACTACAGCACCTGCTCTCGTTGTGCCTGCTCTAGTGTCTACCTCTTGGCCCAGGCTGGAACACACTTCAAAAAAATCCATTCCAGGTTGGCTAGACTACTTATGTTCTTCCCTGTTCTCAACTCAAATTACGAATAAAGTTCCCAAACATAATAACCTACATTTTACTGATTTTTATTGTTTGATCTGTCCAATCTTTTCTGTTCTCAGATTTACCAGAAGACAACGTTTCTTCGGGGCCTGAGGGCGACCATCAGCTGACATGTGCAGAAGCCTCGGAGCCGGAGCTCGTATCGCGGGGCCAGTGGGGCAACCAGGTGGAATTTGTCCTCTCCATTGTAGGTGGAATTATTGGACTGGGGAACATCTGGAGGTTCCCGTACTTGTGCTACAAAAATGGCGGAGGTAAGAGATCCATAGGAGATGACAGTGGGTGACAAAAGAAAAAAATTCTTAAGGTACCCATACACATAGATTTGCAGCAGATTCAACCATCAGATATATTCCTGTCAGATGCCTGTCAGGTCAAATCTGTTGGGAATCTATCTGATGTGTGCCACACACTAGTAACAGATTTCCAATAGATTTCAGTATGAAATCTATTGAAAATCCATTGCAATGCATTGCTGCACTATTCCATCCAATGCAATGCTATGGACTATCGATCAGCTGCTGGCGGCAGATTTTAGATTTTCCGTCCGGACCGATCAACTAAATCGATCAAAATCGGACAGAAATCGATTGATCATGCTGCCCACTGCATTGATTTCAAGCCGATTTGATCAGAGCGGTCGAGTCAGCCGTATGTCGATGGCAGAAATCGACCAGTGTATGGGTACCTTTAGAAAGAAGTGTTACTATTGTTTCTATGCACATCTAACAGGATGAGCAAATGCTTTGGACAACAGAACAAGGTATAAAACTGCAAAAGTTTTTGCAATAATCTGAATTGTGTTTTTGTCTCATAAAGTGGATGTTCAGTTCAATGTAGTTAGGGTGCATCATATATGGGTAGTTTGTGAAATTCTATAAAGTGGCTGCACCATACCAACAATATACAATTTCTACCCAAAATAGACAACACCTAATATACTACCCGATCTCTAACTTTTACAAGCTGGCCCTACGGTTCGGTTCTCACTTGCACCAAAATGTTCCTGTTCAATACGTTTTTAGAAATGCAGCAACGGTCATGTCCAGGGACAGTGCAATGTTAAAACTAGTTTGTGCTTCCACTTACTAGTTTTAACAGATCCACTTGGCACATTGCATTAAAACGGAACGCAAAGTCCAGACCTGCTGCATTTTTTCTGTAGAGCAAGAGTTGTGCTCTCTGCCATGCACCCTGTTCAGTCCTATTGAGCAAGTATAAAGGACAATGAATAGGAGTTCTGCTGTTAGCAGTGGCGTACCTAGGAAATTTGACACCCGGTGCTGTTTATTTACAGATTTTTTTTATGGGAGGGTTGAAAGTTGGGGCACTGAGCATGTGGCTGCAAATTTTGGGGGATTTTGGGGGAAAATGAATCAACAGAAAGTGGACGGAGCTATACATTATGAAACTCTGTACTCTATACAGTGCTGCAGAATATGTCAGTGCTATATAAATACATAATAATAATGTGGTAGGACATTAGACTATGACTATGGTACGATTAGATTGTGAACTCCTCTGAGGACATACGAAAGAGGGGGATGCATAAGAGGAGGGGAGGATAAAGAGATAGAGGCACAAGACAGAGAGCAATGTGGGAAAAGAGAAATGGCAGGAAGGACTCTCACCAGGACTGCAGACATCACCAGTGCTGTTTGGCAGGAACAAGCTGTTAAAAGAAGCCACTAAAGAGGAAAGGGTCATGGGGGAAGACAACAGGGTGGGAAGGAGACCTGGGAAAAGAGATAAGATTACTGGCAATCTAGATAAATTAAATTGCCAGGAGCTAGCTTCTCTGCTCACTACAGATTCATTATTTCTCACTTTTCCATTATAGTAAAACGTGCGTTTGTGAATAAAACCCACATATTTTATTTGCCCATTTGTCCCAGTACAACATTTAACCATTCCCAGACGACACTAATTGAAATCTATGCTCTGTTTTGATGCTGCTGTGGCTGTCAGGGGGTAGATTTCAACTGATCAACGCCATGCGTACTAACCGTTCTCATTGTGTCGTAATTTCCCCGCCTCAGCTCACTTGCCCTGAAGTCTCTTTGACTGCAGAGCCCTGTAAGCCGGTCAGGGGCCAATTTCATTGGCTCCTTATCCTGTCTATCAATGTAAGCAACTCCCATTGGCTTACATCGATAGACACGGTCAGAAGCCAATAAAAGCGGCTCCTGAACATCTCACATGGCTCTGAGGTCATAGAGATGGCAGAGTGGGTGTCCTAAGGATTGTGGCATGGATGGCGGTTGCGGCGGGTATGTGCCACGATTCATTGGTATTTCATTGTTTATTGTACCAGTGGTCTCTGGATCTTAAGGGGCAGAGACCTCTGGTACTTAAGTGGTTAAATTATGTCCCTAGTACAATGTATGGTGACAATATTTTATTTGGAAATAAACGTACATTTTTTCAGTTTTGCATCCATCACTAATTACAACCCCATATATGCATATATAACAGTAATATACCCTCATGCCATACATAGTAAAAAAAAGTTGATTCCCTAACGTAACTATTTATGTATTTCTTTTTTTAAATGCTGTCATTTTTTTGTTGTTGTTAGAGGGACCAACAGGACATTTTAAAATGGTGGGCAAGTGGTTAGTGGTTAAAAAATGTGCACCCAGCTTCACCAATCGTGGCTCTGCAGGTTCCGATGGGTTAACGCGGCAGGGGAAGGGGGGCGATCAGGGACGGTAGCAGGGGAGGAGGACGTTTTAAAAAGTCCTGTGGTCCATTAAGAGGCACCAACAGGACATTTTAACGACCCTGGCGTTCTATTAGAATGGCCAGGGAGGCGGCGTAGCACTTTTTATTTATTTATTTTTTTTAAATCATGTAGCTAGCCTAGCGCTAGCTACATGATAGCCGCTGTGCAGCGGCATCCCCCCGCCCCTTCCGATCGCCTCCGGCGATCAGAGCAAACAGGAAATCCTGTTCCCAACGGGATTTCCTGTTTGGCTTCCCCCGTCGCCATGGCGACGAACGGGATGACGTTATCCACGTCATGGCGTTGGAGGGAGTCCCGATCCACCCCTTAGCGCTGCCCGGCGCTGATAGGCCAGGTTGCGCACGGGGTCTTGGGGGGGGGGCCCTGTTACGCAGTGGGTAGCAGCGCATCGGCGGTGAGCGGCGGCGAGCGGTATAAACACGCAGCTAGCAAAGTGCAAGCTGCGTGTTTAAAAAAAAAATTATGAAAATCAGCCCACCAGGGCCCGAGCAATCCAGTGCGGCGGTCATGGACGAGCTGAGCTCGTCCATACCGCTAAGCTGGGTTAAAATGGTGGGCGGGTGGTTAGTGGTTAAAAAATGCGCACCCAGCTTAACCTATTTTGGTTCCTGGACGTAGTTTCTACGTCCAGGAACCATGCGCGCTACCGCGCGCCCCCGCGGCCGATCGTGCGTGTGCACGCGCACTCCCGGCCGCGGATTCGGTAGCCAAGGAATCAATGTATCGGGCTACGGAGCCCGATCATTGATTCCTCTCCCCCGCTGAAAAAGCGACAGCTTCTCTCGGAAGCTGAGCTTTTTCTGGCCGTCTTCTTCCTGATGCGTCACTCTAAGCGCGTGCTACGCTTAGAGTGACGTCATGTAACCAAACTCATGGCCGCCATCTTGTGGCCAAAAAGTAATACTACACCTGGAAAAAAAAACCACACAATTAACACACATTTACATTATAAATCTATTGTTTACCTCCCACCCTCCCATAAGTACCCTAATAAATTTTATTTATTTATTTTAAACTTGTAAATAGTGATAGATGCAAAATGGAAAAAATGCACCTTTATTTCCAAATAAAATATTGGCACCATACATTGTGATAGGGACATAATTTTAACGGTGTAATAACCGGGACATATGGGCATATACAATACGTGAGTTTTAATTATGGAGGCATGTATTATTTTAAAACTATAATGGCTGAAAACTGAGAAATAATGAATTTTTCCATTTTTTTCTTATTCTTCCTGTTAAAATGCATTTACAGTAAAGTGGCTCTTAGCAAAATGTACCCCCCAAAGAAAGCCTAATTGGTGGCGGAAAAAACAAGATATAGATCAGTGCATTGTGATAAGTAGTGATAAAGTTATAGGCTAATGAATGGGAGGTGAACATTTCTCACGTGACAACGACGGAACCTGAATGGGTTAACCTACTTGATTAATCCTAATCTAGTGACTGTTTATGATGACAATATATCTGTTATTTAGCTTTTGTTATTTTGTAGCATCACTTCTAACATTGATCTGATAATATAAACTTTATTCTTCATCTCAGGGGCGTTCCTCATCCCCTATGCCATATTTATGGTGACCTGTGGCATCCCCATCTTCTTCCTTGAGATAGCGTTGGGACAGTACACCACCCAGGGTCAAGTCACTGCATGGTTGAAAATATGTCCACTCTTCACTGGTAAGCTCATAGCATATGCATAGTCTTCACACTATATCACAGTTTCAGTTAAAGTGTATGAACAACTTCCCAAATGTTCCAACCTGTATGCTTCCCTGCCCTACTGCATAGTGCCAGGGTAAACCTGAGATAAAAAAAAACAGATCTTCAAATCACTACTATATACCAGTATTCTCAGAGTATTGTGCACTATCTCTTCTCTTCAAATACTGATGCTTTTTCATTCTGAAGCCAGTATAAAATATAACTGGACTCCCCAAATGCTCTGGAAAGAGTATTCCACATAGCTAAACAGCCTAGGCTAGATATCACTAGGAGGGTAGGGCTACAGCAATATATAGTTAGGCCCAGTGCAGACCAAAAACCTCTAGCAGACCTGCAAAACGCTAGAAGTTTTGAAGCAGATTTTCATGCGATTCTAGGCATGTTTAGAGAGGTTTTCTAAACATGCCTAGCATTTTTTGGAGCGTTATTGTGTAGCAGATTTAATATATTGTTACAGTAAAGCTGTTACTGAACAGCTACTGTAACAAAAACACTTGGAAAACCGCTCTAATCTAGTGGTTTTCAGAGCAGTTTTCCACTTTCCTATACTTAACATTGTGGCAGAAATGCCTTAGAAATCTAAAAATGCTCCAGGACAGGAGATTGCGTTTGGGGGAAAAACGAACTGCTCTGGTGTGCACTATTCCATTCACTTTCCTTAGCCAAGCGGTTCCCCCCCTGCACGCTTTTTAAAAAACGCTTCAGAACTGCTCTGGTGTGCACCAGCCCTGATAGGAAGTGTTTCTGATACCAAGACCAGGAAACTTACCATAAAAGTGGGTATCCTGAATAATTTGCTGCATACTACCATATGTCACTACAGTGCGTCTTTAAAATAAAACTATGAACCTTCAACTAGTGGTGGAATATATATCCTGTGGAACAGACCATCTAACCAAACACTAATTAATGTGGATAAAAATAAGTAAGCTTTCGGCCTTGCAGCCTTCGCCGGGCTAATATCCTGACGACGAAGTCTGCAAGGCCGAAAGCTTGCTTATTTTTATTCATTTTTAGTTAGCCAATAAATGGTATCATCCCGATTTAAAACTTCTTGCTTTTACTGATGGCACGGTACAATACCCTACTGCTACTAATTAAGGTGGGTAACCAGCTGTAGAGACAACAGTTGAAGAAACATGCTAAAACGAACGATAAAATAATTTTCATTTCACTAATTAGTCACTGATGCGTTTTCTGGTAAAAAAAAAAACAACTTCCTCAGGGAATCTGATGTAGCTCATTAAAAACCTACAGTATAAGCATGTGTTACAGAAATGATGCATCAAACAGAAAAAGAAAAACAGTTTGAAAAAAAAAGAGGGAAATGGTTGGGGAAAGTGGTCATAGTGACTGCTATAAGGTTCAGCACCCGAGAGGACTTACAAGGCAAATTTTACCAGAGTGGGGTCCTCCTGTGCACCCAACCCCCCTTCCTATAGTCCTCTCTGCTGCAGGGGAAGTTGTAAATGGTGTTGGCTGGAAGAAGTGGAGATGGTAGAAATAAAATACAAAAACGTAAAGGGAAGAAATATGAACAAACAAAAAGAGAGAACAAAGAAAAGAGAGAGGTAAAGTGGTAAAGCTTGAGAAGAAAATAAGGAAAGGATATGGGTGATAGGGAGTGGTGATGGGGCATTGGAGAACTTATATAAAGCAGTCTGTGGGCACACTGCATATTATCTGTGGGCACCATACAGTACTATACATCCAGTTATGTTATGCTTTGTGTTTCAAAGTGCTTTTGAAAAGCTGTTGCTTCTCTGTTTTACCTCACCAGTAATCTCTCTGAATATGTCACTGTCTGTTGCAGGGATTGGATATGCGACAATGGTTATGTCTTTCTTGGTGAATATTTATTACATTGTGATCCTGGCCTGGTCATTCTTCTACCTCTTCAGCTCTTTTACAGCCAAGTTACCATGGGCATCCTGCAACAACACATGGAACACAGGTAGAGGGGCAGAGCTCACCACTCCCATTCCAAGAGCTGCATGTCTACCACTTCATTATTATTAAAATAAAGTAAAGGTTTAAAGTAAAGGTGGCCATACATCTACAGTGGGTTGCAAAAGTATTCGGCCCCCTTGAAGTTTTCCACATTTTGTCACATTACTGCCACAAACATGAATCAATTTTATTGGAATTCCATGTGAAAGACCAATACAAAGTGGTGTACACGTGAGAAGTGGAATGAAAATCATCCATGATTCTAAACACTTTTTACAAATAAATAACTGCAAAGTGGGGTGTGCGTAATTATTCGGCCCCCTGAGTCAATACTTTGTAGAACCACCTTTTGCTGCAATTACAGCTGCCAGTCTTTTAGGGTATGTCTCTACCAGCTCTGCACATCTAGAGACTGAAATCCTTGCCCATTCTTCCTTGCAAAACAGCTCCAGCTCAGTCAGTTTAGATGGACAGCGTTTGTAAACAGCAGTTTTTAGATCTTGCCACAGATTCTCGATTGGATTTAGATCTGGACTTTGACTGGGCCATTCTAACACACGGATATGTTTTGTTTTAAACCATTTCATTGTTGCCCTGGCTTTATGTTTAGGGTTGTTGTCCTGCTGGAAGGTGAACCTCCGCCCCAGTCTCAAGTCATTTGCAGACTCCAAGAGGTTTTCTTCCAAGATTGCCCTGTATTTGGCTCCATCCATCTTCCCATCAACTCTGACCAGCTTCCCTGTCCCTGCTGAAGAGAAGCACCCCCAGAGCATGATGCTGCCACCACCATATTTGACAGTTCAAAATTGAACTTTTTGGCCAAAATGCAGAACACTATGTTTGGCAAAAAACTAACACTGCACATCACTCTGAACACACCATCCCCACTGTCAAATATGATTATATATATGAATTTGGAATCATGTATGATTTTCATTCCACTTTTCATGTCTACACCACTTTGTATTGGTCTTTCACATGGAATTTCAATAAATTTGATTTATGTTTGTGGCAGTAATGTGACAAAATGTGGAAAACTTCAAGGGGCCATAATATTTTTGAAAGCCACGGTACCACTATAAAACCCTTTCCTAGCAGAAAATGGCTTCTGAGAGCAGGAAAGAGATAAAAAGGATCAATAGTTCGTATATTTTAGCTCTGGCATATTTCAATAAATGTGTCATTGAGCAACAACAATAAAACAGTAAAAACTTAACAAGTAGATTTAAATATAAAATAAACTGTGGAATATCTTGAAACGTCATTTTTAGGAGAAGGAGGATAGATACAATTGTTTATTTCATTAGTTTATTTTCACCTCAGGTGTCCTTTAACCACTTAACGACCGCCTAACGCCCATAGGCGTCGGCGGGTCGTTAGTGGTATAGCATGGAAACGGCCGCTCGATCGAGCGGCCTTTCCATGCCAGTTTACGGAGGCTGTCTCCGTGAACATCCGGAGAGCCACCGATCGCGGCTTGCCAGTGAACTGTAAACAGGCGGGGAAGAAATCCCCGCTGTTTACATCACACGGCGCTGCTGCGCAGCAGCGCCGTGACGTAGATCGGCGATCCCCGGCCTCTGATTGGCCGGGGATCGCCGGCATATGATAGGCTGAAGCCTATCCTTCAATGCGCAGGACGGAAATCCGTCCTGCGCAGCTGCTGGAGGGAGAGGGAGGTAAGGGGAAGGAGGGAGTGCCAAAAACGCTGCGGAGGGGGGCTTTGAAGAGTCCCCCCCGCAGATCAAAAACAGCCGGCGGCGATCAGACCCCCCCAGCAGGACATCCCCCTAGTGGGGAAAAAAGGGGGTAAGTCTGATCGCCAAGGCTGAATCCTGATCGGTGCTACGGGCTGGAGAGCCCACGCAGCACCGATCACTGCAGAAAGGCCTGGTCCTTAAGTGGTTAAAGCAGATCCGAGATAAAAAACTAACTATAACAAGTAACTTGTCTATATATCTTATCTAAAGTTTACACAGTTTAGGTTAGTTTACACAGCAAATCTGTCTGCATACAGCTTCAACAGTTTATGATGATTTATTCCTGTGATACAATGAGGGCAGCCATGTTCTGTTTGTCATCATTACACAGGTAATCTGCTACTGCATCTCCACCCCTCAGCCTGTGAAAAATCCACTCCTCCCTCCCCTCTGCCTCTGAAATCTCTGGCTAGTAACCTCCTTCCCTGGTGTTTTCCATGGCATCATACTCATGGGCAAAGTCCCTCCCCTTTTGCCCTGTTAGGACGTCCCTAGATTTTAAAAAGCCCCTTCCCCTCAGTAACCATATTCTTTTGTTTTTCCTCGCCTTCAGCCTGAGTTAGTGTTCCTAGATATTGATAACCTTACCTCCGTCTCCAAAGGCGGCAACCAATGGGTTCTTACTCTCCCATTGAAGTCCGCACCTTAGGTAGCTAAATGCTCAGATGAGGTGTGGAGCCCTCTCTATTTTGCTCTCTGGGGCGTGACATAAAGAATATTCCTGCAAGCCACACTATATGTTTAAATAACATAGTGGTCTCCCCGCACCTGTAGCTTTACTTTTACTGGCAACGCAGTACTAAAAGTATTAGCGTGAATACAAGAATTGTGGAGTACGTGGTCCTGTCGTACCTGGATAGGTGAGTCATTCAGTAGGTGGATGGCGAGCGTGGTGTCTTCCGCGTCAGACGTTCAGGCGTCAGGGTGCCAGGTAAGAGGTCTTTCACCTCGGACGGAGTTCCGTACAGGCTGTGGGTCTCGCGCGCGCGAGATCTCGTGTTATTTATTCAGTAAGGCGGAAGTCCTGTTACGGCCATTTTGGTTAAGGGCAGATGCACAGGAAACAGAAGGGAGGGTTTCCTCGTCCTTATAGAGCACCAGTCCTTCTCGGTCACGTTTCTGTAAGGAGGAAGGATCGGGGAGCGGCTGGGGCATCCGTATAGGCGATTGGCAGCCTGGTGGAAACGCATTAGACGTTCTAAGCTATATTTCACAGCGTTCTAGGTAAATACTTTAGAGGCTTATCATGTGCATAATACACTGGTTAGACAGGAATGAACATCATGCTTAGGATGTTTTATTGTTATTTCTACAGCTGCAAAATGGGGAAGCATAAGAGAGAGCAAAAGGAAGCAGTTGCAGGGGCAAGTGCAAGTTCAAATAGGTAAGGTTTTGATAAGTACAAAAAAAAAAAGAGTTGAAGAAGGATAATACTCATACAATCTATATTGATTGTATATTCTAACAGACACCATCATGACGATGGGAAGAGAGATAAATCACCATGGAAGTCTCCGACGAGACTCTCCAATCAAGAAAAGGAAGAAAGAAGGAAGAATAATCCTACAGTTAAAGAAACGGAATCAAATACGATGCAAGCCTCATTATTGGAAGAAGAGAAAAGAAAATCTTCCTCGTCTAGCGATGATTGTGTAGTGTTGCAAGAGTCAATTTCCCCAAGATATAAATCTTCACCTTTACGTCCTCCAAGAGATCAGTGTTGGATATGTGGACGTAGAACTTTAAGAGATAAAAAAGTTTGTGAGCTTTGTCATCTAGATATAGCTCGTAAAGATAGAGAGGTCTCTACGCTGATTAAGCAGGTAGTAAGAGATACAGTCTCAGAGTTGTCTACACAGAAAGATTATATAAGACCAAGCACTTCAAAAGAAAGATCTTATGAGGATTCATCAGAGTCTGAAGACTCAGATTATTCACAAGAGGATGATGACATAGACTTTGCATTCATTCCTGGATTTGTGTATCAGGTTAAAAGGGCCATCCCATGGCAAGGAAATCTGTCCTCACCAAAACAGAAGAAAATAAGATACTATAAGCATTTGAGTAAGTCTACTGAAGCCTTCCCACTTTTGGAGGAAGTCAGGGATGTCGTGTTGGAAGAGTGGACAAAGACAGTTAAAAAACCTTCTCTTAAAAATAGATTCCAGAAGTTGTATCCTCTTGAGGAAGATGATGCTGCCTTGTTTCAAAGCAACCCAATTGTAGATGCATCTGTAATGAAGATAGTCAGAAATGTGACATTGCCACTAGAAGATTCTGTGTTCTTTAGAGATGTAATGGAAAGACAAATAGACCAGGAACTCAAAAGAAATTTTCTTTCAGTAGGAGAAGGAGCTAGAGCGGCAGTTTCTCTAACATCTGTAGCTGAGGCTATTAAGGTTTGGCTGAGTGAAATCCAAGAAGATGTATATTCTGGAAAGAGTAGAGAACAAATAATGGATTCATTAAGTGACCTTAAGTTGGCAGCAGGGTTTGTTGGGGCAGCAAGTATTGACATAGTCAGAACTTCCAGTAGAGCTATGTTGTATTCGGTTATGGCCAGAAGATCTCTTTGGTTGGCGGATCCAAACCCTAAACAGGCCTGGACAAAGATTCCCTTTGATGGAAGAAACCTGTTTGGATCTAAAATGGATGAAGCGATCACCAGGGTCACAGGAGGGAAATCGGGGTTGATTCCCCAGGACAGGAGGTTCAAAAGACAGAGGTTTTCCCAGTTCAGAAGACAACAAACGGGAAAATTTTCTGAAGCCAGGTCTTACAGGCCAGGAAAGGAGTACAGAAGGAATTGGAGATCAAATCAAGGATCCTTTAATAAGGTTAACAAGTCAAGGCCTACAAACATTCTTCCGGAAGCAAGAAAATCTTTTTGAAAGTATGCCTGTCCACGTCTTTCCAGTGGGAGCAAGATTATCCCATTTCAGGGAAGTGTGGGCAGGTTCAGTAAAGAACCCTTGGATACTGAGGATAATCAATGTTGGACACACCTGGATGTTCAAGAGACAACCGCCAAAAACAAGAATAATTTCTACAAAAATTCCAAAAAACAATCAAAAACTTTTGGCTCTAGTAGATTATGTGTCAAACCTTATACAGCAGAAAGCAGTGGTACAAGTGCCTGTGGCAGAAAGAAATCAGGGTTATTACTCCTCAATTTTCTTAATCAAGAAAAGGACAGGGGATTTGAGACCAGTATTAAATTTAAAAAGTCTAAATCAATTCATATTTATTCCAAAATTCAAGATGGAAAGCCTGCAAACCATAGCTATGGCAGTACAACCAAAAGATTGGATGTGCTCAATAGATCTAAAAGATGCCTACTTTCACGTTCCCATGGATCCAAGATTCCAGAAGTTTCTGCGTTTTTCAGTAGGCCATCTTCATCTTCAATTTGTTTGCCTGCCATTTGGCCTGGCAACTTCTTCAAGGACTTTCTCAAAGGTTCTACTTACAGTGATAGCCCTCATAAGATTACAAGGCATTCGGATTCTACATTATCTGGACGATATTCTGGTTCTAGCGCCTTCAAAAAACAAGCTTGTGGAACACCGAAATTTAGTTATGAACATACTTCAAAGCTTTGGATGGATAATACATTTCCAAAAAAGTCAACTCCAACCTGTTCAGAGAATGATCTTTTTGGGGGCGATGTTCGACACAGTCCAAGGTACAATATCTCTACCAGAACAGAAAATAAAGCTAGTCCAGGAGACAATTCGATCAGTTTACGAGCTTCACTCGATATCAGCAAGAGTGTGTATGAGAGTTTTGGGCCTGATGTCGTCAACAATCAAAATGGTCAAATGGGCGCACTGGCATCTAAGACCTCTTCAGTTATCTTTTCTTCAGCAATGGGAAAAAGACAACTTGAATCAGAAAATTCGTATTTCAAAGGAAGTGAGGGATTCACTGACTTGGTGGCTAGACCAGGGGCAAATCCAGGATTTCCAGGGGGGGGGTTCCTGATAGCGGCGTGTGGGCGTGGCCAAAACATGGTGTGGGTGGAGCCAAATACGAGCAGTTTCTAAGCTAAATTGCACTCCCCCCAGTATAGATTAGATAGGTATATGTCCCCCAGTATAGGTTAGATAGGTATATGCCCCCAGTATAGGTTAGATAGGTATATGCCCCCAGTATAGGTTAGATAGGTATATGCCCCAGTATAGGTTAGATAGGTCTATGCCCCCAGTATAGCTTAGATAGGTCTATGTCCCCAGTATACATTAGATAGGTCTATGTCCCCAGTATACATTAGATAGGTCTATGTCCCCAGTATACATTAGATAGGTCTATGTCCCCAGTATACATTAGATAGGTCTATGTCCCCAGTATACATTAGATAGGTCTATGTCCCCAGTATACATTAGATAGGTCTATGTCCCCAGTATAGATTAGATAGGTCTATGTCCCCAGTATAGATCAGATAGGTCTATGTCCCCAGTATAGATCAGATAGGTCTATGTCCCCAGTATAGATCAGATAGGTCTATGTCCCCAGTATAGATCAGATAGGTCTATGTCCCCAGTATAGATCAGATAGGTCTATGTCCCCAGTATAGATCAGATAGGTCTATGTCCCCAGTATAGATCAGATAGTCTATGTCCCCAGTATAGATCAGATAGGTCTATGTCCCCAGTATAGATCAGATAGGTCTATGTCCCCAGTATAGATTAGATAGGTCTATGTCCCCAGTATAGATCAGATAGGTATATGTCCCCCAGTATAGCTTAGATAGGAATATGGCCCCAGTATAGGTTAGATAGGTATATGCCCCCAGTATAGCTTAGATAGGTATATGCCCCAGTATAGTTTAGATAGGTATATGCCCCAGTATAGCTTAGATAGGTATATGCCCCAGTATAGCTTAGATAGGTATATGTCCCCAGGTCTCCTATGTTAGAGGCAGAGTCCTCAACCAGTACTCTATCCAGCCACTGTATAGAGCTTCCTCCCCCCCCCCCCCCCCCCCCAGATACTGGGATAATGACTTGCTGAATGTGTGATAAAATGCTAAAAGCTTTAAGCCTGAAGGATCAGAGACAGGGTCAGTAAGCATAAGGGAATGTATGTACAGTATGTGTATATGACATACATACATTCTGTGATTCCATTCCTGACTGTCTGACCCCTGTCCCTGCAGGCTTCTTCCAGCATTTAGCATTTTATCACACAAGTACAAGTACAGTATGTTAGGGACCATGAGACCCTCTAAGCTACAGTAATTCCACCCCCCCCCCCCAGTAATCTCCCCCCCACCCAACAACAGTAATGCTCCCAGTAACAGTAATCCCCTAACTTCCCCCCCCCCCCCCCCAGTAACACTCCTGCCCCCACCATAAACACAAAGTGAGTCAGTGCAAATATCTTAACTCCTTACCAGCAGTGAAGGAGTTAATGAAGAAAGCTGAGCTGAAGAGAGGTGAATGAATCTCCGGAGGAGGAAACGACACAACAGAGCGGCTCACACTAAGGAATGCCTGGCATGTGAGCAGAGTGTCTGTCCCGTTCTGGCTGGCTGCTTCATATGCTGCTGTATTCAAGCCACCCGCGCTAGCCAGGCAGCATGTGACAGCTACTCCATGCTAGGGCAATGAGAGAAGAGGCAGCATGTGTATAGGGGGGCGGAACAGGAAAGAGAGAGACACTCGGGGAGACATGGGAGTCGGCTCTCCACCAATCAGGCACCTGTATATTCGTGCTAGTCCGATCATCAGCACTCAGCGTGATCTATTCCAGCCAGGCCTGACTCAGACTTCCCGGGGCTCCTGTGACCTCATCCCTGCTGCATGTAAGCTGCGTGCAGCATGTAATGACGTGCGCTCGCTGACACCAGACTCTCAGGCAGAGAGAGGAGATAACAAAACAATGCCCCCACCAAGCTACGCCCCTGGCTCGGGGGAGGGTTCCAGACACTCGGAACCACCCCTTCCGTGCGCTAGTGTAGACAGCTACAATCTGGAAAACTGTCATTCCCTTCTTCAACCACAGTGGCAGATAATAGTATCAGACGCAAGTGCTTCAGGATGGGGAGCGGTATACAAAAACGAAGTAGCGCAAGGACTTTGGAGCCATCCGATCCAAGATACGGTTTCAAATGTGATAGAACTCAGAGCCGCGCATCAAGCCTTGATGCATTTTCTTCCTCTAATAAAAGGGAAGTCGGTGTTGTTGAAAATGGACAACGTCTCAGCAGTGTCGTATGTGAAAAAACAAGGGGGGACACACAGCAGGAAGTTAATGCAGGAAGTTCTTCCAATAATGATATTAGCAGAGAGGCATCTACAGGATATTTCAGCACTTTACCTCCCGGGAATTCAGAACACTCAAGCCGACTTCCTGTCCAGACATTTGTTAAACAACAACGAGTGGTCTCTGAATCCAGTAGTATTTCAGAGGTTAGTGAACAAGTGGACATTGCCGGAAATAGATCTATTCGCATCGGCACGGAATCACAAACTTCCCAAATATTTTTCACGGTTTCCAGATCCTCAAGCGCTAGCAGTGGACGCACTGACTCAGCCGTGGACTTTCAAAGTGGCTTATGCGTACCCGCCGGTACCCCTAATCTTCAAGTTTCTGCAAAAACTGAGACTTCACAATCTGTCAGTTCTAGCAATAATCCCGTTCTGGCCAAGGAGGCCATGGTTTCCGTTATTACTACAGATGGCTGTTCAAGAACCATGGCCTCTTCAGGAATTTCAAGATCTGCTGTTGCAGGGAGATTTCACACATCTGAATCCTCGACCTCTGAGGCTAATGGCTTGGATTTTGAGAGGAGGAGACTAAGAAAAGCGGGTTGTGCAGCTGAAGTAATAGGTACTCTTCTGAGTGCAAAAAAGCCAACTACTCAAGAAAATTATAACAGAGATGGGAAAAAGTTTGCTAACTTTGCAGAAGAAAATAAGTTTTCCTTGAAGTCTTATAAAGTAACTGATCTGTTGGCCTTTTTGGATAAAGGCTTGAAGTTGGGTTTGGCTTACTCAACATTGAGAGCCCAAGTGTCAGCTATCTCGTCAATCTCGGGAATACAATGGTCAGAGGATGGTATGATAAAACAGTTTTTCAGGGCAGCAATTAAGAATAGGCCACCTTTGAAACCTCGGTTTCCCAAGTGGGATTTACCCTTGGTATTAGACTTTATTACGAAAGACCCTATGATGTCTAAAGAGACTATTTCTCTTCAAAATCTAACACAGAAAACTGCCTTTTTGGTGGCCATAACATCTGGGAGAAGAATATCAGAACTACAGTTGTTAGGTTGTAAAGAACCTCATCTCATCATTTACGCGGATAGGGTTGTTCTGTATCCAATAAATACCTCTTTGCCAAAAGTGTCGACAGTATTCCACTTCAATCAAGAGTGGGTACTACCAAGTTTTAAACTACAGGAAGAGCCTCTTGTGCTACACCCTTTAGATCTGCCATCCACTATCAGAGACTATCTAGAAAATACTAAACTTTTCAGAGACTCTGAGAGACTTTTTGTGATACTCTCTGGCTATAGAAAAGGAAAGCCTGCATCCACAAGGACGATTGCCAGATGGGTGGTATCACTAATACAAAAGGCTTATAAGGCTAATAGCCTTCAGCCTCCGCAGGACATTACAGCTCATACCACGAGAAGTATCTCGTCCTCTTGGGCGTCATATGGGAAAGTGTCCCTTCAAACAGTTTGTAAGGCAGCTA
The DNA here is from genome assembly GCF_040937935.1 of Hyperolius riggenbachi. NCBI lineage: Eukaryota > Metazoa > Chordata > Amphibia > Anura > Hyperoliidae > Hyperolius > Hyperolius riggenbachi. The sequence goes on from NC_090648.1 coordinate 436,575,318, forward strand.
GTTGGGCATCTGGTCATACCTTCTTGAAGCATTATTGGGTAGACCCAGCTAGCTTAACGACAGTGGATTTTGGAAAGAAAGTAATTTCCTCCACAATTGATTCTGCCATCTAAAGTGTATGATGTAATAATAAAATTGTTTAGTTTATGCATCCCACCCTATGGTTTTGTCTAGTTATTGCTCATGAGTATGATGCCATGGAAAACACCAGGGAATTGGAAAATTGTATACTCACCTTCGGTAATTTTCCTTTCCTGGTGTTTCTCCATGGCAGCATACAGCCCACCCTGGGCTTTCGGCTCGTACTAGTTATGCCAGAATATGGTTACTGAGGGGAGGGGGCTTTTTAAAATCTAGGGACGTCCTAACAGGGCAAAAGGGGAGGGACTTTGCCCATGAGTATGCTGCCATGGAGAAACACCAGGAAAGGAAAATTACCGAAGGTGAGTATACAATTTTCCAATTCTCCTCCTGCCCAGACTGAACTCCCATAAGCCCTTTCTACATGGGTCTGAGTGCCTTTGCGTTTTGGAGAAGCTTTGGGCGAGGCTTGTTCAGTTTATAGGGAATTAGAGTATTAAAACAAAAAAAATATGTATTTGGCTTGAGGAAGGCCCTATAAACTATATGTAAAGAACACAATTATACAATGAATACAAGTTCATCTCGGATCCACTTTAAGGCAAACTCATTACTAACAAATAACTGATTTTGGCATATAGGTTCATATACTAATGCATACTGCTGTACAGTTCTGTGCAATTGACCTGATCACTATCTGTCCGACTTTCTGCAGAGAACTGCATGGAATTTGTTAACAAGGCAGAAAATTGGACACGTAGCAGTAACCACAGCAGCCCGGAGGTGGAGTTTTGGGAGTAAGTGATGAGCGACATGTGTGGCAGTGATCAGCCACACTATTCCATAAAACTTCATACAATTATCGGCTATGTGTACATTCATACAATTAAAAATAGCGCCGCAAAAATTGGCGCAGGGTGATGCCAGTAATGGCATCTTGTTACTAGAGTTATTTAACATTTTAGGACATTTCTAAAACGTTAAATAACATTAGAAACAAGATGTGATTTCTGGTATCTAGCATTATTATACATTACCTGGTCCCGGTGATCACGTTCTTCCTCTTTCTCTTTAGTTTGCAGGAGTCCTGCAGCCAGCCAATCACCATGCAGGGACTGAAGCCGCATGGTGATTGGCTGACTCCAGGACACCTGCAAACTAAGCAGGGAGTGGAGGAGACATGATAATGTATAATGTAATGGGCTTAGATGCTTTCCTTGCGTTGAAAGACATCCATGGCTACAATTACTAGGATTGCCCAATGATGTTGATCCAGGGATTTTATTTGATTGCCATCTGGAGTCGGGAAGGAATTTTTTCCCTTTTGGGGCTAATTGGACCATGCCTTATAAGGGTTTTTCACCTTCCCTGGATCAACAGGGATATGTAAGGGAGCAGGCTGGTACTTTGTTCTTTGGTTGAACTCGATGGACGTATGTCTTCTTTCAACCCAAGTGACTATGTAACTATTACAGTAAGAATGATTAAGATGTGGAATGCATTGCCACAGGAAGTAGTTATGGCAAATTCTATACCTGCATTGAAAGGGGGCTTAGATGCTTTCCTTGCATTGAAAGACATCCATGGCTACAATTACTATGTAACTACCCCCCTACCTACTCTCACACTGAACCTTCCCTCTACCTATGCCTCACCCTAAGACCCACCTGATGTCTAACACTTAACCACTCCACCCCCGTGCCTAACCTTAGCCACCCCTTGCCTAATCTTAACTATCCCGTGCCTAACTCTAACCTGCCTAATCTTACAGTAGCTACCCCCACTGCCATTGGCAGCATAAGTAAATGCCTTGATTAGTGGCAAGAAATTAAAATTATGGTGCCCGATAAATTAGCAGACGTGCGCCATAATTTAACTTCTTTGCCGCTAATTATGGCTCTTACTATTGCAGCCTATGGCGGCGCACTTTTTATCAGCGCTCATCCTGTGCCATTTTTCCTGCTCTGGCTATGTGGTTTGTGTTTGTCTAGGCCAGGGGTCTGCAACCTTTAAGAATTAAAGAGCCACTTGGACCCGTTTCCGAAAAGAGAAAAAAAACTGGGAGCCGCAAAACCATTATAAAACAGATATGACCCTAATATGCACAAATCGTTAGCAGATATGTCCCCAATATGCACAAATCGTTAGCAGATATGACCCCAATATGCACAAATCGTTAGCAGATATGTCCCCAATATGCACAAATCGTTAGCAGATATGACCCCAATATGCAGATATGTCCCCAATATGCACAAATCGTTAGCAGCTATGACCCCAATATGCACAAATCGTTCGCAGATATGACCCCAATATGCACAAATCGTTAGCAGATATGACCCCAATATGCACAAATTGTTAGCAGATATGACCCCAATATGCACAAATCGTTAGCAGCTATGACCCCAATATGCACAAATCGTTAGCAGATATGACCCCAATATGCACAAATCGTTAGCAGATATGACCCCAATATGCACAAATCGTTAGCAGATATGACCCCAATATGCACAAAACGTTAGCAGATATGACCCCAATATGCACAAATCGTTAGCAGATATCACCCAATATGCACAAATTGTTAGCAGATATCACCCCAATATGCACAAATCGTTAGCAGACATTACCCCAATATGCACAAATCGTTAGCAGATATGACCCCAATATGCAGATATGACCCCAATATGCACAAATCGTTAGCAGATATGTCCCCAATATGCACAAATCGTTAGCAGATATGACCCCAATATGCAGATATGACCCCAATATGCACAAATCGTTAGCAGATATGTCCCCAATATGCAGATATGACCCCAATATGCACAATCCTACAGCAGAAATGACCCCAATATGCACAAATCGTTAGCAGATATCACCCCAATATGCACAAATCGTTAGCAGATATCACCCCAATATGCACAAATCGTTAGCAGACATTACCCCAATATGCACAAATCGTTAGCAGATATGACCCCAATATGCAGATATGACCCCAATATGCACAAATCGTTAGCAGATATGTCCCCAATATGCACAAATCGTTAGCAGATATGACCCCAATATGCAGATATGACCCCAATATGCACAAATCGTTAGCAGATATGTCCCCAATATGCAGATATGACCCCAATATGCACAATCCTACAGCAGAAATGACCCCAATATGCACAATTCTTCAGCAGATCTGAAAAGAAAAACCCATTCACTCACCTAGTCAGAAGAACTCCTGTCACGATCTCCTCCTGTCCCGACCGCCGGTCCCGACCTCCTTGTGGCGCGCAACTCCCTCGGCTCCTCTTCCTTCCTTCCCGACGTCACGTCCTGCCTGCACTACACTGCAGGGCTACGGGAAAATGGCCGCCCGAAGCCCTGCACTGGTCCGGCGGCCTCTCTGATAGGCTGCCGGCCAGCTGGCAGCACACGTCACACGCGCACATGTAACAAGCGCGCCGCAGCCACTGACACTCACTACCGGTGTAGTGTCAGAATGGGCAGCCCTGCAGCTCCGGAGCCGCGACTGAGCCGCGGCCTAGGAGCCGCGGCAAAGGTGAAAAAGAGCCGCTTGCGGCTCCGGAGCCGCGGGTTGCCGACCCCTGCACTAGGCACTTCATTATCATTTTGCCTAGGTCTAGGCACTTCATTATCATTTTTACAACTTTTATTTCTCAGCCACCAAAAACCCTCCGAGCCGCCAGAGAACAATCAAGGAAAAAAAAAAAAGATAGGGTTGGATGCAGTTGGAAAAATTTAATTCAAAGTAATTCAAATGTAATTTAAATTTGTAGAGCAGGGGTGTCCAAACTTTTTAGGCCAAGGGCCATATTGCAACTCTAGAGAGTGCTAGGGGGTTGAACTGACAAAATTAAACACATTTTTTGCTTATTGTTGTTAGGTACACAATGCCTGTGGCATTTTGTCAACACATTTTCACAGGAAATAACCCATATACCGCGTGCCAGAGCCGGGACAAGATCCTCTAGCACCCAAAGCTGAGACACCAAAGTGCGCCCCTCCATCCCTCCCACCCCAGCCGTCACACACTGATTGCTTAGACTAAGAGGTACCCCAGGGCCCCCAACCCGCTCCAACACCTTCATCTCTAGTTATCTGGCTTGCTGTCACTGCCATGTATCCCCTTTTCTTATTTCTCTTTGCTTCAGACACAACCGGGAAATGATAGCTGAGTGAGTTGTGCGCCCCCTCCTACACTGCGCCTTGAGGCTGAAGCCTCTCTCGCATCTGCCTCGGCCCAATCCTGCAGTGTGCAGTTAGCACAGTAGCAGCTGCTAATCTGTGACTGTTACTGCTGCTGGCACAGTGGCAGCTGCTAATCAGTGGCTGCTACTGCTACAGTGGTGGCTGATAACCTACAGGTGAGCAAAGCGGGAGACAGAGCGGCAACACAAGGTGGCTTTTCAATGCGGAACAACAACTACGGCCTGTATGGCATTAACAACTGTAGAGAGCATTGGAAGCCACCAGAAAAGGTTTGGCGGGCTGCATTTGGACCCCAGGCTGGACTTTGGACATGCCTGTTGAGAGTAGTGCTGTTGTTTGAACTCAGGTATTCGTGGTTCAGAAATCAAACAACCGCATTCAGCACCATTTCAGCACCAAACAGCAGAATGAGATGCGATTCATTGAGCTCCGAATCTTCCTCTTTCCCGATTCAGTGTTGTGGTGCCATAGCCGGCCTTTGACTTGAGCAACTGGAGTGGTCCCTCAGGGCGCCGGCTTCCAAGGGGACACCTATAGCTGGTTACCTATACTGAGGGCACTTACACCTGACTTCCTATACTGGGGGCACCTATAGCTGGCTACCTATACTCAGGTAGGGCACCAACACATGGCTACTTATACTGGCAGCACCTACGCCTGGCTACCTATGTGGGGAGACCTACACCTGACTTTCTATACTGGGGACACCTATGCTTGGCTACCTATATTAAGGTCACCTACACATGAGATCCTATACTGGGGGCATCTATACCTACTAGCTACCTACCTATACTGAGTCTGAGGGTACTTTTTTTCCCGCATGGTGCAAATTATTGGTGCCGTGCTATCATTCCAGATTGGGGGGGAGGGGGTGCTGACTGCCCCACTGATTGTTTTTATTAATATTCCTGAAAGGTTCTAGTCTTCATTTTTAAGTGTATTCAGGATAATGCACTCTTTCCATCTATTTCGTGGTTATTAATAGTATCTTTCTATTATACACATGTGATGTGTAACGGAGATCTGAGCATTTGGCGTGATCAGGGCCGGCGCTACCATAGAGACAAAGGGGGCAATTGCCCTAGGCCCCAGAGCCTGTAGAGGCCCCCAAGGTGTCTTCCACCAACTTAACTATTGTGCCTCTGCAGAGTCTTCAGCTGAGCCAGGTGGTGTAAGCCCCTGCCTCAGGGTCCTTGGGTGGAAATTTGGTTGCAACAAAGTGTCCCTACTGCCGATTTTTGATTGGGGGTGTCTATTGGGGGGCCCCAGGGTTAATTTTGCCCGGGGGTCCCATTGTTACTAGAACCGGCCCTGGGCGTGATGTGTCACGACTTCAAAAAAAGGTCCTAGGAGGTAACTCAGGAGAAAAGGTGAATTGCATGTGTGTGTGTGTGTGTGTGTGTGTGTGTGTGCGTGCGTGCGTGCGTGCGTGCGTGCGTGCGTGCGTGCGTGCGTGCGTGCGTGCGTGCGTGCGTGTGTGTGTGTGTGTGTGTGTGTGTGCGCACACGCGAAGAGGATGAAGGGGAGCACAATAATCGGGTTTCGCTCAGAGCGCTGTGAAACCTAAGGCCGGCCCTGTGTGGTGCTGAATGCAGCGGTTTGGGTTTCAAACCACGATTACCTGAATTTGAAACAACAACATTAGTAAAGAGTTCAAGGCCTATACTCTGCTCTGCAGGACAATACACCACAAAGCTTTCTAAAACAAACTCCTTAAAAGGGAAACACCCCTGTTTTGTTATAAAATTTCTACAAACTGAGATTAGCACTGCACTTTTCGCAATTCAATGTAATTAAAAAGCCATTTTCACTTTCAATCTGTAGCCAAATACCAATTTCCATCACATTTTATCATCTGTGCTTTCTAATAAAAAATGCCACCTGCCTGGCTGTCATGCTAAGTGGCACAGCTTGCCACTAGAATCTACTGATTGCTCCTTACTTAGTTGCCCACTAGATGCTACTGGTTCCTAGCACCCTGTCACTAGAATCTACAGATCTCTACCTACACACCACTAGAATATATCACTATATGCTTGCCACTACAATCTAATAATCACCACTTACCCCCCACTGGAATTTAACTATTACTACTAGTGGCCACTAGATTCTGCCTATCATTACCTGTGTGTCACTAGACTCTCCCGATCCCTACCTGCCTGCCACTTGAATCTACTGATCACTAATGTTACTGGTCCCTTGCATTTTGTAACTAGAATGTACAGATCTCTACCTACCCACCACTACAATCTAACTATCACTATCTGTTTGCCACTACAATCTACCAATCACTACTTACCCCCCACTGGAATGTATCTATCACTACCAGTGGCCATTACAATCTACTGATCACCATTCACCACCTGCCTGCCATTAAAATTTGCATTTTAATATTTGCATGCCACATATTCTACCAATCTTAACCTGCCCTGCCACTCTATCTATCTATCTATTAATATGACCAGCTTGTCTTTAGAATCTTCCACTCACTCCCTGCCTGTCACTAAAATGTACTGATCATTCCTTAACTACCACTAGACTCTAACCATCACTACCAGCCTGCCACTTGCAACTACCTAATGCTATCTGCCTGTCGCTGATATCCCTTGCTTCTGATTTATATAATTTAAATATAATTGGTGCTACCTGCATAATCATTAATATCTGCCTTAAAGGAATACTGTAGGGGGGTTGGAAAAAAAGAGTTGAACTTACCTGGGGCTTCTAATGGTCCCCCGCACACGTCCAGTACCCGCGCAGCCACTCACTGATGCTCCGGGCCCTGTATCCGGTTCACTTCTGGAATTTCCAACTTTAAAGTCGGAAAACCACTGCGCCTGTGTGGATGTGTCCTCGCTCCCGCTGATGTCACCAGGAGCGTACAGCACAGGTGCAGACCGTTCTGGGCCTGCGCAATAAACTCCTGGTGATGTGAGGGCACGGCCGCGCAGGTGCACTGGTTTTCCGACTTTACAGTCGGAAATTCCTGAAGTGAACCGGAGGAGGGGCCGGAGCATCGGTGAGTGGCTGCGGGGGCACAGGATGTCTGCGGGGGACCATTAGAAGCCCCAGGTAAGTTCAACTCTTTTCCCCCTACCCCCTACAGTACTCCTTTAATGTTGATGATATCTCATGTGACTGGTGATATGTGAAAGTCATTTATATCTGCAAATCATTAATATTTGCCTGTTGTTGGTAAAAATACACAATTCAAAAGGAGGAGGACATCTGAACATAGCAGATATGAACTAGCACCATCCTGCTGGCCAACATGAAGCTCAGAGGGCCTCTATTGAGAAGCACTCTAGCCATTAATGTCAAGTTTATGATTTTCAAGACAGAGTGTTTATGATAAGTCTTTGAAGATTCAAGGCATTATTGATACAAAGTTTTCATTAACATATTTTTGAATTTCTGTATGTTTTGGTTTAAAGTGGATGCTGATTTTTGAATTTGTAATTGTGGCTTCTCAACAAACCTCTTTTCCCCAGAATTATCTAGGCAGAAATGAAAACCTGACCACAACTATGTAATGATGAGAAGAAACCTTATTCAATGTGAAACATAATTTAACTTTTTATTGGAGAACAATCAGAAAGAAGAGAAATCTTCAGACAGTCGTAATTTCAGTATGGTCACTTGCAGAACATCTAACTATTGGGAAAAATGTAATTCGCTGCAATGACCCCGCGTGGGGTAATCCCACTAGCCTTTGTCTTTGGCAGACCTCGGCTCACACTGGCAATTCCATTGTACAAGAAGCCAGACCTCAGTCGCCTGTGGCGATCCCATTCATGCAGGACAAAGAGGCAAAATGTTTCAGCAGTGGAGAGGATCTCATGTAGTCACATCCCCTTCCCCTTGTCTGTAAACCCCAACAGTGCTGTGCTTGACATGCTCTCACTTGGGTAGTCAGAAGACAGGCAGATGCTTAGGCAGGTTTCCACTTCTGGCTTAAGTTAGGGTGAGCTGCCAGATGCAAGCCCTGAAGCCCCCGGAGTTGTTGGAGCAGTCTCCCAAAGGTGGTGATGCCTGGTGTTTTTCTGGTCACACTTGCCAACCCATAAGCTGAAGACTTTCCCAGCAGGCTATAGCCCTGGTGACCCTTTGTGGTGTGAAGGCCACCACCACATGACTAGTAAAGAAAAACCAACTTACAGTTCCCCAACTTTCAGAACTCTCATGCATGCATTCCCTGTATTTAAATAGTCATGTCCATACCTGGGGTCTCATGATTTGCTGAGCTACTTTTTCAATAGGAAACAACATGCACCAATAATCTGATTGTTGGTGCCTCTGACAGAAATTTTTCCTGACTAGCACAGATGGTAGTCCAAATAGCAAACTTCCATTTTTTTCACCCATATTCATAGTTTACTCACTAACTGCAGTCATCACTCTTTCTTTAAGTTATGGCATATGCATAAGTGGTTAATAAACTTGCTTTGCAGAGCTAGTCATACATTTGAATGCTGGCCAGGGCAAATTCTTGGGATTTGTATGTAATAGGTTAATTAGGTTAATTGGCTTCCGTCCAAAAACTGCCCCTTGACTATAGAAGGAACATTAGACAGTGAGCCCTGCTGTGGATTAGATAGTAACATTTACTGTTCAAAGTACTCTATAAAGCACCATGGTAAATGTGTGAGCTCCATATAAATGCACAATAGTAAGCTATAAACAACTCTCCCAACCAACAAGTAGACGACTCGCTGTGTACACAGCATTGTGTAACTCTTTCTACTGGCCTTAGGAGGTCGGTTTATAAAATAACCATATAGAGTTATTGGGTTTTATTAAAAATAAATGAGAATCCACCACAAAGAACCATGGAACACATAATGAAGAGTTATGGGCATAAAGGAAATGAAGTAAAAAGGCAAAGGAGTAAAACATAAATTAAAAAAGGGGTGGGGGGGGCAGGAACAGCATGACAACAAAGCTCAATAGCTTTGTAATGCAGTGAGTGGTACATAGCTTGCATCTGTGGTGGCTAGAGGCATATAAGATCAGATCTCTGTGGAGAAACAATGTAGAGACCAATGGGGCACAGCCTAAAGGTGGTAAATGATTGATATTATATAGTCATTAATGGTCTTACCACATCTTGCTAGTGCATGCCCAGTATTACTTACATACCTATCACTGATGTTCTGTGTATATCAGCATGATCAGTGAAGTGCACAATATTCTATCTTCCTATCAGTACGGGAATATCCCTTCCTGTCTGCACAGTTCAATTTTGATCATGGGAAGGGCCAAAAACTAGACATAGCCTGAAAACCCCCAATTCTCAAAAGAATCATGTGCACAGTGTGCACACAACAACCGCCACAATAATCTGCTGCCCACACTAAAACACTACCCACAACTGTGCCGCCCGCATTAAGCTGCCGCTGTACTAAGATACTTCTTACACTAAGCCGCCGCCCCCACAGGTGCGTACACGCATGCTTAAGTATGCAGGGATGCACCTGCAGCTGTGTGTGCAGTTCACAACCACCACACTAAGCTGCTCCCCACACTAAGTCATCAATCACAACGACACTGCCCACACTAAGCCGCCACCCACACTAAGCTGCTGCCCACAACTGTACTGCTTACAGGTGCATCTGGGTCCGTGCATATTTACAACCTCTGGATAGTATAGAGGATGTCATGTACATGATCTTAGGCTGCATGCTGAAGACACCGTATCAATGTGTCACATTTCCCTTACCCATACAGTCCGGGACCACAAGCAAGCATCAGTGCTCCTCATTCCACATTGTCATAAATATACGTTGTGACCAGCACTGAAGATTTTCAATCATGTATAAAAGTAAAGGGTGTCTTGGAACCTTAATAAAGAAGAACAAAGACTACGGGAGCCCAAATAGCCCAATATGTAACAATCAGATGGAAAATAATAAGTATGATACAGGACTACTCACAAAGGGGGGTTGCATGAGGAACAACTGGGCACTTAAAGCAGGTGGAAATGTTTACCCATCTCCACTCAGGGTGTACACTGGACTGGATATGGTCGCTTTCTTGAGAAAAGACACTTGCTTGCCCAGTTCCCAGTCAGTGAGCTAAGTATCCGTTAAAACGATCACTGCCTTCTATGAGACGCTGCGATCATTCTAAGTTCGCTCTTCACTTCCTGCAAGCGTAAATGCTATGCTTACAGGACGCCTAGAAAAAAAAATTACTGAGGCCATCTTGTGGCCAAATAGTAAAATTACACCTACATACATTTTTTTTTTGTTCAGGAAATGCTGTTGAAAACAAAGAAAACCCTGAGCATCCCCCATGAAGAGATGGACTGGCCCAAAACCTGTCGGTTCTGTCAGATTTTAACTGCCTACTAAAGTTGTTAACGAATGAATTCAAAGACAAGATACAATTTACAGCTCTTTGGTATAAATAGCTCTTAGCTTGTTAGCAGTTCAGACAGACATACAGTACACAGTGGAGTGGTACCTGACAACAAACACATCGATGTTCAAAACAGCAACCGTCCGTTGTGCTGCAACCCAACCGTGATGTAGACATAGCTCATTCTTAAAGAGACTCTGTAACAAAATTTTCATCTTTATTTCTTCTATCCTATAAGTTCCTATACCTGTTCTAATGTGGTCTGTCTAACTGCAGCCTTTCATAGTTGCACAGTGGCTGTATTATCTCTGTTATATGATCTAATTTAATTTTCTCTCCTCTGGCTGCTCTGTCGGGCTGAGGCAGTCAGGCTGGAACGTGCTGTGCTGCTTGTGATTGGATAGAAGCTATACACACCCTCTCCAGGCCCCCTGCACACTCTGTATGACTCACACACTGAGCTACTCTCAGCCTATCACTTGCTATGTCTTTTGTTTGTAAACACTGCATAAAACTGGCAATTACAAGCCAGGATTGCAGCAGGGAGAGGCAGAAACAGCACAGAGGGGCCCAGGAGAACATAATGAATAGAATGGTATGCTTTCTATTGTAAGAATTTTAGAGTACAGATTCTCTTTAAGTTTGTCTGTCTGAACTGTTGACAAGCCAAGAGCTATTAATGCCCAAGAGCTGTAATTAGATCTCGTCGTTGGCTAAATGTTCGCTTTCTGATGTGAATAAATCTACCTGATTTTTGGAACAAGAGAGCCTGTCTAGGCTGGACCGACTAGACCAGGCACGAAGGCTTTGATACAGGTGAGGTGTGTTGCTTGAGGAGGACGAAGCATTCCACGTTGTCATACATCAAGCCTTAGATTTATTAAAATGTAAATGCAAATAAAACACCAAAAATACACGGTAACTTATTAAGTAAGCGCAACAAGTAAATTCCAGTGATCTGCAGATATTAACAATGACATTCAGATATTAACAATGACAGGCAGATACCACAACCAATGATAGGCATGCATACATATTATTTTTTTGCAAAGTAATTTGGAGACTTTGTATGCTTTGTAAAGGCCTGATGAAGGGTCAGCTACTGACCTGAAACGGACTAGTGTCTTTGCCTGAAAAAATTCTTACAAACAAAGCTTATATCATTTCTAGTTATAAATGTCAACTTTATGATCTTCAAGAGAGTGTGTTAATGACGATTAGTCCTTGAAGATATTTTTGAAGTTTTGTATGTTTTGATATAATAAAGTGGATACCAATTTTTGAATTTATAATTGTGGTATCTCAAAAAATCCCTTTTCCTCCTAACCTACATATGTTCTACATCGAGTGTGGTGGACTACTCAAATGAGGATCACCTCTTATTATTGATTCATCAAGCATTTCTACCAATTATCATTAATACAGATAATTCTGAGCCCACCATTGCTCAGGGACTGTAAAAACCGTATTGGAACAGAATCTGTGTTGTCCTAGACAGGCTGAAAATAAAAACTGTACAGTGTGCCAGTGCATGGGTTATAATCAGTGTTTGTCCATTTTAGGAGGCGGAGTCTAGGTCTCTCAGATGGCATTGAGGATCTGGGATCCATCCGCTGGCATCTGGCTCTCTGCCTCCTCTTAGGCTGGATCATCTGTTACTTCTGCATCTGGAAAGGGGTGAAATCCACAGGGAAGGTGAGATCATCTCACCCACTGTCAATTTAGGAAGCTACATTATTTCCAAGTGGCAGCCATGGCAAATATTCTTTTGAGTAGTATGGTGAAGAGATAGAACCACTGTTAAAGTGGGATTGTCCCCATAAAAATCAAATTTCAACAACTGGTCTTGAGTGTATTAAGTGATAATCCTGCACTCAAAACTTTCAAAACTTTTTCTTCTGTTATGGTTTGGAGTTATCACATACCTTAGGAGCACTGGCCCTTTAATTGCCATCAACTGGCAAAACAGTTGCATGCTGGAGAGTCTTTTTATCTATAATATATTCCTCCTATTCCCTTTATTTTCCCCCTCCTTCTAATGAAATAAGACAGTGCACTTCCTAGTATAGACCTCAGTGGGAGTGTCTGAATACTCTGGGAGGAGGGCGGGTAGCAAATTCACAATTAGCGAGAGGAGAAAAAAAAGAGTGAAGGAGGAAATTATTTCAGGATTAGCTTTATTCAAAGGTAACCAAGATGGAAACTGTCTAGAATAGGATTCTCTGCTTTTCCTTTATACAATTCACAGGAATCATAACGTGGACAATGCAATAAATCAGTTATATAAGTAGAACTATTACTATATATATCTACTTATATATGTGTTTTTTCTTTCTAGGTTAGCATGGGTGACACTTGTTCTTTAACCATTTATTTCTGTTTGTGCCTCTCAATTCATATAGGTAGGTTTTGTAAAAATAATACATTTTAATGGCTAACTGATAGAGTTAAATAATGCAAGCTTTCTGGGATCTAGTCCCCTTCTTCAGGCATATTTCCAGATGTTAGCTGAAGTAAGACACTGAAAACTATTTACCTGCATCAGTGTTTAACTTCAGCTAACATCTGGAAATATGCCAGAAGAAGGGGACTAGATCCCAGAAAGTTTGCATAATTTAACTCTATCAGTTAGCCATTAAAAGGTGTTATTTTTTTCCAAAACTTTTTTTCTACCTATATAATTTGTTTGGCTAACACGGTATAGAAACTTTTTTGCCCCTCATTTCTTATTTCAGAATCACAAACTGATCAGACCATTCACAGTGGAGAAGTTTTGCTTTTAATAACGCATTTTGGATTATTTACTGGGTAAAGTGTATTTATAGTGACAGTTCCACCTTACACAGCGACATTCATAAACATTTGTATTAATCTGAATCTGCTCAGAAATGAATAGCAAATGGTATGCTCAAATCAGTATAGTTTTATGAAAGGAATGCTTCCAAAGGTTGTATAAATAGGTATTCAAACCATAAAATATGCACATATGGACCATACCAAACAAAAGTAAAAGATACAAAAAATAAGTACAGAAGATAAAAATGGGACCACAGTTCACAGGCACAGAGGCACATCTAGGGTACGGCATGGCATGACTGGGCGTTGGAGTAATGGGACCACAGCACTTCAATATATGTATGCCTGAGGTTACAATTTCATTCAGGAATAGTTATTCAGTTGACAGTGAATATGTACCGTAACCACCACACAGACAATCTCACAAGCGGATTACCCAGCATTGGTACAAGTCCTTTTCGCAGGCCAGGTCCAGAACAGTAAATCATACAAGGAATACCACATGGATGTCATAACACCACATTAAATCTGTCCATGTCTTAGAGATCTGGTGACAGACATAGGCCTTATCCTGTTTCGGGCATGTCCTTGCCCATTGTCAAGCCAAAGGAAAAGTGCACATTTTAGCAAAAATGTATAGTATGCGTTATGCAAGGACATCAGAACAAGGCAGCAGAATTTGGGTTCATGCCTGATTTGGGCGTACAGAGTTTCAGACGGGCGCCGCACAAATTAATAAAAAAAAAGGGGTAATTCGTCCGCCTGTCCAAATAACATGTCCACTCGGGTTGCTGCAACTTGGAGGGGGAATAGTAATTTGCACGGGCCCAGAGCTTGAAACATTTTTTGGCTTTACCCTGCACAGAAATGGCCCATGCTGAGAATGAATGAACTCCATCTTATCTCAAAAGGCTGGGAGGTATGGATAAACACTGCCATTCATCTCAATGTAGGATGTTGTAAATCCTTGCGCTAAATGCCATGCAAAACCGACAGGAAGTTGCCCGTCTGAACCGGCCTTTAAAAAGGAACCCTAAGTGACATGAAGAGATAGACGTGTATGTACAGTGTCTAGCACACAACTAAATATGCCGTGATGCTTTTCTTCTCTCTCTGGTCCATATGCAATTCACTTTTTCACCTGAGGTTTCTCCTAGGAGATATTTTTTCAACTTCTTTTTTTCAGCAACTTTTCAACAAAAGTGCTATCAAATTTATTTTGAGATTTTCTCACTTGTTGTTGGTTTAAAGGGACTCCGAAGAGTGCCCTAATTTAAAAGAATACACTTACCTGGGGCTTCTTCCAGCTCATGGTAGGCGAGGAGGTCCCACGGCGTCCTCCTGGCCCCTCTCTTTCAGCCTCCGCTGGCGGTTTAGGGCCCCTAAAATGCCAGGGCAGTATAGGAACCCCACTAATGACCCCATTTTAGAAAGAAGACACCCCAAGGTATTCCTTTAGGAGTATGGTGAGTTCATAGAAGTTTTTATTCTTTTGTCACAAGTTAGCGGAAATTGATTTTAATTGTTTTTTTTTCACAAAGTGTCATTTTCCGCTAACTTGTGACAAAAAATAAAATCTTCTATGAACTCACCATACTCCTAACGGAATACGTTTGGGTGTCTTCTTTCTAGAATGGGGTCATTTGTGGGGTTCCTATACTGCCCTGGCATTTTAGGGGCCCTAAACTGTGAGGAGTAGTCTTGAAACAAAAATGACCTGTGAAATCCTAAAGGTACTCATTGGACTTTGGGCCCCTTAGCGCAGTTAGGCTGCAAAAAAGTGCCAATCATGTGGTATCGCCGTACTGGGGAGATGTAGTATAATGTGTTTTGGGGTGTATTTTTACACATACCCATGCTGGGTGGGAGAAATACCTCTGTAAATGACAATTGTTTGATTTTTTTTACACACAATTGTCCATTTACAGAGAGATTTCTCCCACCCAGCATGGGTATGTGTAAAAATACACCCCAAAACACATTATACTACTTCTCCTGAGTACAGCGATAAAACATGTGTGACACTTTTTTGCAGCCTAGGTGCGCTAAGGGGCCCAACGTCCTAATCACAGGTCATTTTGAGGCATTTGTTTTCTAGACTACTCCTCACGGTTTAGGGCCCCTAAAATGCCAGGGCACTGCAGTATAGGAACCCCACAAGTGACCCCATTTTAGAAAGAAGACACCCCAAGGTATTCCGTTAGGTGTATGGCGAGTTCATAGAAGATTTTATTTTTTGTCACAAGTTAGTGAAAAATGACACTTTGTGAAAAAAAAACAAAAATCAATTTCCGCTAACTTTTGACAAAAAATAAAATCTTCTATGAACTCGTCATACACCTAACAGAATACATTGGGGTGTCTTTTTTCTAAAATGGGGTCCGTTTCTGGGGTTCCTATACCGCCCTGGCATTTTCCGGGCCCAAAACCGTGAGTAGTCTGGAAACCAAATGTCTCAAAATGACTGTTCAGGGGTATAAGCATCTGCAAATTTTGATGACAGGTGGTCTATGAGGGGGCGAATTTTGTGGAACCGGTCATATGCAGGGTGGCCTTTTAGATGACAGGTTGTATTGGGCCTGATCTGATGGATAGGAGTGCTAGGGGGGTGACAGGAGGTGATTGATGGGTGTCTCAGGGGGTGGTTAGAGGGGAAAATAGATGCAATCAATGCACTGGGGAAGTGATCGGAAGGGGGTCTGAGGGGGATCTGAGGGTTTGGCCGCGTGATCAGGAGCCCACACGGGGCAAATTAGGGCCTGATCTGATGGGTAGGTGTGCTAGGGGGTGACAGGAGGTGATTGATGGGTGTCTCAAGGTGTGTTTAGAGGGGGGAATAGATGCAAGCAATGCACTGGCGAGGTGATCAGGGCTGGGGCCTGAGGGCATTCTGAGGGTGTGGGCGGGTGATTGAGTGCCCTAGGGGCAGATAGGGGTCTAATCTGATAGGTAGCAGTGACAGGGGGTGATTGATGGGTAATTAGTGGGTGTTTAGGGTAGAGAACAGATATAAACACTGCCCTTGGGAGGTGATCTGACGTCGGATCTGCGGGCGAACTATTGGTGCGGGTGGGTGATCAGATTGCCCGCAAGGGGCAGGTTAGGGGCTGATTGATGAGTGGCAGTGGCAGTGACAGGGGGTGATTGATGGGTGGCAGTGACAGGGGGTGATTGATGGGTGATTGACAGGTGATCAGTGGGTTATTACAGGGAAGGACAGATGTAAATTATGCCCTGGCAAATTGATAAGGGGGGGTCTGAGGGCAATCTGAGCGTGTAGGCGGGTGATTGGGTGCCCGCAAGGGGCAGATTAGGGTCTGATCTGATGGGTAACAGTGACAGGTGGTGATAGGGGGTGATTGATGGGTAATTAGTGGGTGTTTAGAGGAGAGAATAGATGTAAACACTGCGTTTGGGTGGTGATCTGATGTCGGATCTGCCGGCGATCTATTGGTGTGGGTGGGTGATCAGATTGCCCGCAAGGGGCAGGTTAGGGGCTGATTGATGGGTGGCAGTGACAGGGGGTGATTGATGGGTGGCAGTGACAGGGGGTGATTGATGGGTGATTGACAGGTGATTGACAGGTGATCAGTGGGTTATTACAGGGAAGAACAGATGTAAATACTGCACTGGCGAATTGATAAGCGGGGGTCTGAGGGCAATCTGAGCGTGTAGGCGGGTGATTGGGTGCCCGCAAGGGGCAGATTAGGGTCTGATCTGATGGGTAACAGTGACAGGTGGTGATAGGGGGTGATTGATAGGTGATTGATGGGTAATTAGTGGGTGTTTAGAGGAGAGAATAGATGTAAACACTGCGTTTGGGTAGTGATCTGATGTCGGATCTGCGGGAGATCTATTGGTGTGGGTGGGTGATCAGATTGCCCGCAAGGGGCAGGTTAGGGGCTGATTGATGGGTGGCAGTGACAGGGGGTGATTGATGGGTGATTGACAGGTGATTGACAGGTGATTGACAGGTGATCAGAGGGGATAGATGCATACAGTACACAGGGGGGGGGGGGTCTGGGGGGGGCGGGTCTGGGGAGAATCTGAGGGGTGGGGGGGTGATCAGGAGGGGGCAGTGGGCAGGGGGGAGATAAAAAAAAATAGCGTTGACAGATAGTGACAGGGAGTGATTGATGGGTGATTAGGGGGGTGATTGGGTGCAAACAGGGGTCTGGGGGGTGGGCAGGGGGGGGTCTGAGGGGTGCTGTGGGTGATCTGGGGCAGGGGGGGGAGAAATCAGTGTGCTTGGGTGCAGACTAGGGTGGCTGCAGCCTGCCCTGGTGGTCCCTCGGACACTGGGACCACCAGGGCAGGAGGCAGCCTGTATAATACACTTTGTAAACATTACAAAGTGTATTATACACTTTGTATGCGGCGATCGCGGGGTTAACATCCCGCCGGCGCTTCCGTATTGCCGGCGGGATGTTGCGGCGGGCGAGCGGTGACAGGCGCCGGCGGAGGATCACGTCACGGATGACGCGATCGCTCCACCCATGCCCTTAAATGGACCGCCGCCTCTGTGGGTGAGCCGGTCCTTAAGGGCTCCACTTCCCGGCCGCCTCTGTGCGTTAGGCGGTTGGGAAGTGGTTAAAGAGAAACCGTAACCAAGAGCTGAACTTCATCCCAATCAGTAGCTGATACCCCCTTTCACATGAGAAATGTATTCCTTTTCTCAAACAGATCATCAGGGGGCTCTGTATGGCGGATTTTGTGGTGAAACCCCTCCAACAGTGTGATGTCAGGACCATGGTCCTGACAGATTCCTGTCTGTGAACCTCGCTGCATTGTGGGTAATAGCTGTTTACAGCTGTTTCCAACTGCCAAAAAAGCAAGCAGCATCTCTTTCCACTGACATCACCTGCCAGCAGTAAAAATGTCACCATGTGATAAATATCAGAATGTATATCAGGGAGAGGAAATATTTTTCAATGGACAAACACTGACTAATCATTTATACATAATTATTGTAAAAATTAAGCACTTTTTATTACATTATTTTCACTAGAGTTCCTCTTTAAGACACTAACTGTGTGAATATACATGTTAACTTATAGAATAATAAGATGTTCTAGATCAATTGAAAGTTACATATACCTGGCATAATATAGCAGGCCAATAAGCCCCATCCAAATTATCTATGCTAAATAAAAGCTTCAAGCTTATAAAATGAATCATACTATGCTAGCTAGATCAATGAGAATTGAAATCTCTGCTGCATAATTATGTTTTGAGGCTCTAGGGAGAAGTGAAAGTAGTTTTATTAACCCCCCTTTTTTATTAAAGAAGAATTTTTTATGAAAAAAATAATGGCTAACCTATTGGTGCAATTGGGAAATTATGTTTGTAATTTCTAAAAACTCCCAAACGTTTGTTTAATTTGAGGCAGCTCTTGGCCATTACTTCAGTGTGAGTAACACTCACTCATAGCTGCATTTACCTTTTTTAAAGAGGAAGTACATTGTGCTGCAGTCTGTAAATTATCGCCAAATGATCAGCAAAACAGTACGTTCCAGGGACTCTCCCACTAAGGCAGTGCAGGACCCAGGGCCACCAATCTTAATACAGTACATCAAAAATTAGGGACTGAATGAACGGACTCATATAAGCATTGCACTTTGCAATTATTTTTTTTTGCATTGATACAGCATTGTGCAGTCCTCCATCTTTTCTATCATCTAATGCTAACGAGGGCCAGTATTGTTTCAACAATGCAAATACTGTATGTCTTGTGCTCATGACAGATTGTAAGGACAGCTAATTCTGGCTTGCATGCAAACATAATGCAAATTGTAGATATCCTCATATTGGAGAGGGAGGCCGCATACTCCACGACAAAGAAAAAATGTCTAGCGATTGTGTGTGTCCTACAGAACTTACATTCGTACCTACAGTATATGGACAATCCTTCATGGTCACCAGACCTCAACCCCCTCAACTGGCTAAAAGGTACTGCTGGAACCAATGGAAAACATCTCATTTGGAGCTTAACAATCCAACCTAACCCGAGAAGTCACCATCAGAATGCCGACTGACTTTCCCACTTTAAAGGGAACCTAAACTGAGAAGGATATGGATTTTTCCTTCTAAAATAATACCAGTTGCCTGACTCTCCTGCTGATCCTGTGTCTCTAATACTTTTAGCCACAGCCCCTTAACAAGCATGCAGATCAGGTGCTCTGACTGAAGTCAGACTGGATTAGCTGCATGCTTGTTTCAGGTGTGTAATCCAGCCACTCCTGCAGCCAAAGAGATTAGCAGGGTGCCAGGCAACTGGTATTGTTAAAAAGGAAATATCCATATATCTCTCAGTTAAGGTTCCCTTTAACTGGCAACTGGGGATTGCTTCAATCACGGTCTTGCTTGACCATTTCTTCCCCAATCTTTGAAGGGGGGGAGATGTGACGCATTCAATATTTTTCATACCAAATACATCATACCATTTACAGTGTTACAGCAGCTAGAGCTGGCAAAGGGCTAACCTTCCAGCTATCCCAGGCTGAACACAAGAGTTAATTAGCGTAGCAACTGCATCCAAAGCCTTTTGAACTGACTTCAATCAACGGTTGTCCAAGCACCCTGCTGACCAGCAAGCTATCCATCCAGAATTGGCTCTGACAAAAATTGTAAACTGGGCCTCATCCAAAGAATACTGTCTGCAGAACTCCATACATCAAAACCAATCTTCACACTTCTCTAGACCCAGGGGCTGTGGGATGCACACCTCTAAGCTTCTGAAACACTCTGATCCTTATCTGCTTCTCTCCACGCAGCTGTTTTTACAATGGAAAGCAAACTTCCAGTTACCCAGAAAATGCATATGTTTTATATTTCATACTTTTTTTGCCACTCGGAAAATGGTAACAGAATCATGTTATCAGGAATTAGTAAGGTCTGTTTGACACACACACTGAGAGAAATACAGCGGCTGAGCAATAAAAGCTCTCAGTAATACTTGACAGTTTAAAGAGACACTGAAGCGAAAAAAAAATATGATATAATGAATTGGTTGTGTACTATGAATAATTACTAGAAGATTAGCAGCAAAGAAAATATTCTCATATTTTTATTTTCAGGTATATAGTGTTTTCTCTAACATTGCATCATTCTATAATATGTGCAGATTACACAACACTCAGCATTCAAAATGATTCTTTCAGAGCAGTCTGTGAACTAATGAGGTAGACGGATATAGTAATGCCTCTGATCAGTGCCCTAAGGGGTTAACAAGACTTTGGACTGTGTGATGTCAGTGATCAGCTGACTTGTCAGCTGACAAGATGGAGGTGGTCCAATTTAGGGTGTGGTGGTTAGAAGTATGTATTTATTCACTGTGTGCCATTCAATGTATGTACACCTGATGAAGGGGATATGCCCCGAAACATGTCGTGTATTACTGGGATTTGATAAAACGCAAGTTTGAAGCCAATTGAGTGCCTCCTTCGTATTTACTACATTGAACCGTGTGTGGAGTGGTGACCCACAGAGGGATTGCGCACCGGCAACATAGACCTGACTAGGCCTATTCCACAGGGACTCGCTGCAGTTTGCTTGTTGTGAACTAATGACCTCTCCTCTGGCAGATAAAAAGAAAACTGTTCACTTACAGTTGAGATAATAAAAGTCAGAAGACAGCCCTCTCCACGACTTTGAAAGTCGTAGAGATGAATGGCTTTTTTGCATAGGGATAACAACTGGAGTTTCTCAACTCCTTCTGTACTGGAAACAATTACACTGATGTATCTGATCTTAATGTTTTATTACTTAGCTGTGCTACACATACAAATCATAATATCATCATTTTTTTTTCGCTTCAGTGTCTCTTTAATACTCATGTTTCATATGTATTCGTAACACCTTACTGAATGCAAATATGCAATGCATTTATTGATATGACTTATGGGCATTGAGAAATCTGCACACCAGATATTTTGCCAGGTTTTTTTCCCTGGATAGGGGACTGCCCCCAGCTAAAATTGCAGCAAGGCTGCAATTGCTTGTCATAGCTACTCCCCCCCCCCCCCCCCACACACACACACACACACTCCATCCAGCCATATGCAGAGTGGTGCACAAAAGAAAGCAAAAGTACAGCTCACCTGTCTCCTCTCTATGATGCCCTCTAGTGGCCCCTCTCATTACTGCACTGCTAGATGAGCCAGAAAGCAGAGGCAGTGACTGTGCGACATGGAGAAGACATGCTGAAGTTCCCGCCAGCGCTGACAGGTGAGTTGCACCTGCGCCTTCCGCTCCACTCTACTCTGCAATTGGGAAGGGAGGCTACCTAAATCTTGTGGGCACATCTGATCTGATTAGCATCTCACTGACCATCCTTATTTATGAAATCTTTGCAAAACAGAAGTTTGCCATCTTAAAACAGATGTTATGTGCAATTATTCAGGTTGGAGTGATCATAGAAGTGTCCCACAGTGCAGCACTGCTGATTATACTATTCATCTCACTATTGTCCCTGATAGCTAAACACACCCCCAGAACCACTGGAATGCAATAATGTGTCAGCTTGTTAGTTGTACAGAACCACAATAATCCAACATGCCTACAGACTGTTTTGGATTGGTTGCTCCTCATCAGTGCATGGCATGGATTAATGTGGCTCTATGGAGTAGGACTTGAAGCACCCAGAATTACAGATTACACAGCAAGCTCATGGTGATCCAGAACTCCTAGGAGTGTGCAAGGTTCTGAAAGAGATCAAAAAGACTCCTTGCTAAAATGCAATGCAAACCAGAAGTTTGCCTTCTTAACACAGAAGGCATTTGTGAGTATTCAGGTTAGAGTGAGCTTTGAGGTGTCCCACAATGCATCACTGCTGAATATGTGATGCAAGAAATGTTGATTTCTTGTGGGCCTCACTGGGGGAAGCAGATAAAAATGGCGCAGGACGAGCGCCTATAAAAATGGTGCCGCCAAAGGCGACAATAGTACAAGCCGCAGTTAGCAGCAAGAAGGATAAATTATGTTGCCTGATACATGGTGGACCAGGTAATGTATCACTTATGCCAGTAATGACATATTCTTACTAAGGTTATTGAACGATTTAGGACATTTCTGAAATGTTAAATAACCTTAGTAGCAAGGCGCCATTATCGGCATCACCCAGCGCCATTTTTTTGAGGGGCAATTTTTTAAGGTACCCCTCACTAGAGCTGTGATAGAGAGGTGTGGCTAGAAGGCTTTGGGAGTGTGTCTTTTTCCCAGATATGTTTGCACTTGGAATTGTCCCTGTAGATGTCACATATTACAAAGAGCAGGAAGTATAAGGGGAATTTTAGGGGGGGAGACCACCAAATTCTTAATGCCACTTATGTAAGAGTCTCTTAAAACATGAAGTGTATAGAGAGGATATTACTACTGTAGAATAACAGGCTGATATTCTTGTGAAACAGATCTTTGGAAAAGACATATTTCTCCATCATCTTTGATGTGTCCTACAGGTTGTGTACTTCACCGCCACCTTCCCCTACGTCATGCTGATTATCCTGCTGGTCCGCGGGGTCACACTCCCTGGTGCCTATGATGGAATAATGTTCTACTTACAACCAGATTTGTCCCGGCTTAAGGACCCACAGGTGAGCTGTAATAAATCTTTGTAAAGGGCACCTGAAGAGGGGGGGGGGGGGGATATGGAGGCTGCCATTTTATTTTCTTTTAAACAATACAAAATGGATGGCTCTCTTGCTGATACTATGCCTCTAATACTTGTAGCTACAGTGCTGCCTATAATTATTTATTCATATCCCTGGCAAATTTTGACTTAAAGTTACTATTATTCAGCCAGCAAGTAATTTTTTTATGGGAAATGACATAGGTTTCTCCCAAAATATAATAGGATGAAGTAAAAGAGGCATTATTGTGGAAAAAAAATTCTCAGCTTTTATTTATATTTGAGCAAAAAGTGTCCAGTCCAAAATTATTCATACCCTTCTCAATAATCAATAGAAAACCCTTTATTGGCTATTACAGCAATCAAACGCGTCCTATAATTGCACACCAGCTTTTTGCATGTCTCCACAGGTATTTTTGTCCATTCTTCTTTAGCAATGAGCTTCAAATCTTTCAGGTTGTTCTTGCCATCACCCTGATCTTTAGCTCCCTCCACAGATTCTCAATTGGATTCAAGTCAGGACTCTGGCTAGGCCACTCTAAAACATTAATATTGTTGTCTGCTAACCATTTCTTCACCACTTTTGCTGTGTGTTTTGGGCCATTGTTATGCTGAAATGTCCACTGGTGCCCAAGGCCAAGTTTCTCTGCAGACTGCCTGATGTTGTTGTCGAGAATCCTCATGTATTGCTTTTTTTCATGGTGCTGTTTACTGTGATTAGGTTCCCTGGTCCATTGGCTGCAAAACACTCCCAAAGCATTAGGTTCCCACCACCATGTTTGACAGTGGGGATGGTGTTCTTAGGGTTGAAGGCTTCTACTTTTTTACGCCAAATGAAGAAATATCATTGTGATCAAACAATTTTTGTTTCATCTGACCATAACACGTAAGACCAGAAGTCTCCTTCTTTGTCCAGATGAGCATGTGCAAAGGCCAAGCGAGCTTTTGTGTGCCTTATCTGGAGAAGTGGCGTCCTCCTTGGCCTGCATCCATTGAACCCAGCAGTGTGCAGTGTCCATTGGATTGTCTGTCTCGAGACATTGCCACCAGCAGAGCCCAGATTCACCAGGATGGTCTTGGTGGTGACCCTTGGATTCTTTTTCATCTCTCTCACTGTCCTCCTGGCCAGCACAGGTGTCAGTTTTGGCTTCCAACCACGACCTCTGAGATTTCCCACAGTGCGGAACATCTTGTATTTTAATAACATCTTGTATTTTAATAATTTAATTATTTAATAATACTTTGCACTGTAGCCACTGAAACTTGAAAACATTTATAAATGGCCTTGTAGCCCTTTTCTGACTCGTGAACAGTTACAATGCGCAGCCGCAGGTCCTCACTGAGCTCCTTTGTCTTAGCCATGACTGTCCACAAACCAACTGCAGAGAGCTGCTGTTTTTCACCTGTTGAGTTGATTAAAACAGCTGTTCCCAACTAATCAGGGTAATTAGGATGCTTTAGAACAGCTTGGACTATGTGGAATGGTACATAACATTGGATTTTCCCACAGACTGTGACAGTTTGTGAAGGGTATGAATAATTTTGAACTGGACACTTTTTGCTCAAAGGTAAATAAAAGCTGATAAATGTTTTTTTTTTCCTCAACAATGCCTCTTGCACATCGTCTTATTATCTTTTGGGAGACACCTATGTCATTTCCCGTCAAAAAATTACTTGCTGGTGGAATAAAAGTAAGTTTAAGTCAAAATTTGCCAGGGGTATGAATAATTATGGATAGTACTGTATACACCCTGAACAAGCATAGTGCATAGATTACCTGCATGCTTGTTTCAGGTGTGAGGTTCAGGCAACCAAATCGATCAGTAGGGATGCCAGGCAACTGGTATTATATAAAAGGATATAAACATGTCAGCCTTCATATCTTTTTAATGCTAAAGTGTACCTGAGATCACTAATTAGAAAGATTTTATACTTACTCGTGGCTTCCCCCAGCCCCATGTGCACCACTGCTGTCCTCCCGGGTGGCTCCATTCACCCGCAATCAGCCTCGTTAACTGGCTCAGTTGCGTCAATAGGGCTCTTCTGCGCATTCACAGACAGTCGCACATACGCGGAAGAGCCCGACTACCCAGCCAGTTAACAGGGCTGATTGCGGGCGAATGGAGCAACCCGGAAGGACGGTGAGAGACCCAGCGGTGCTGATGGGCTGGGGGAAGCCCCGGGTAAGTATAAAATCTTTCTTATTACTGATCTCAAGTTTCCTTTGAAGAGGAAATCATTCTCTACGATCGTCCATTCCCCACCGCCGCGCCGGTCACCGTCCAATTATTGTCTAACTAGACAAATGCAACTGCGTCTGCGCGGACGCACGTGTCCTAGATCCCGCTTGCATCTCCTGGAGCTTCCTGTGCAGTGCGAGAAAACTTTGTAGTGCGCCTGCGCAGGAAGCTCCCGGAGACGCGAGCAGGAGCTAGGACACGCACGGCCACGCAGACGCAGTTGTATTTGTCTAGTTAGACGAATAATTGGAGGAGACTGGCGGGGGGAATGGAGAATCATAGAGGATGGCGTGGGACAGGACAGCTGCAGAGGCTGGTAGAAGCCCCAGGTAAGTATCAGTTTTTGTTTTTAAAAAGAACCACAGAACCCCTTTAAGCTTGACCTAGCAGCATATGACAGTCTTGGGTGGAGGGGAGTGGAGGAATCATTTACAGCTCATTTTAACTACAGTATGCTACGTGGAATGCAGTACAGTCTGCTCATGTGTCCAATACACAGGAACATCAGACGTTGCATGAAAAGCCTTGTCTGAGGTCTACACTAACACGATGCTCTGCAGTGTCACGCACGGCTGCATGCATTCATTTGCACTGCGCTACTCTAGTCAATGTAAAGGATGGGATCAGCATTGCAGGTGGCAAGCTGTCCTTTGCTGTATAACACATGGCCACTGGATTAATGGTCAGTTACACCGGTAAGGGCCACATTCATTGCATGCTGTAAGTACAACATTTGCAATATGAGCAGCACTGATAGGTTACAAGATTTATGATCATGGCTGGAGCCCTGTGAACATTTAACGCTATTCTGGGCCTTACTACAGTTTAGAATGGCCTCATTGCAGCATCAATTTATTATTATTATTATTATTAAGTATTTACAGTATATAGTGCCGACACCTTGAATAGCGCTGTACAGAGTATATTGTCTTGTCACTAAGGGCTCACGCCCACTACCAGCCTTTTCTAAGCGCTAGTGATTTAAAAAACTATTGCTTATGCAATGTTATGGGGGATTTTTATAAAATCACATCACGGTAGTGGGATCACACCCATAGCATTACATTAGCAAGAGCTTTTCAAATCACAAGCGCTTAGAAATGGCTTAGTAACCTACTGCTAGTGGGTTCTAGGTGTTACTGTCCCTCAGAGAGGCTCACAATCTAATCATTACCAAAGTCATACAGTATGTCCATCATAGTCTAGGGACAATTTAGGAGAAGTCAATTAACTTATCTGTATGTTTTTGGGCTGTGGGAGGAAACAGAATGGCCGGAGAAATCCCACACAGACACAAGGGAGAACATACAAACTCCATACATGATGGTGCCCTGTCTGCGATTTGAGCCGGGGACCTAGCACTGTAAAGGGAGAGTGCTATCCACTACGCCACCATGCTCCCCACTAATCATTTGAATAAACATGTGATCTTGTGACCAGACTGACAACTGATCAGTATAGATCTTTGGTGTGGCTGTCTTATTATAACTGAAATGTAATGGATTAGGAGCCAAGTCGTGGCAGATGTTTCTCTTACTTGCATGGACTTTGGCTCAGTGGTGTAACTACCAGGGAAGCAGACCTGTAGGCTTCTGAAGGGGCCGTTGGGATTCCCACAGCTAGACTGGATGAGGGGAGCCAGTGAGAAACCTCATAGACCCATGACCACTCCCTGCTCACTGCAATTTGGTTGTGAGCACTAATTTGTAAGAAATAGGGGACTCATTCAGTGGGAAACACCATCCATTAAATGAACTCTAAATTTGTACACCTTTGTACACCTGGACTCTCGCCTGTGGCCTTCGGCCCTTAGGCTTCGGGCGCAGCGCAGCACTTGCTTCAACTACTGTCTCCATTCGCAAACCTCTTCGATAAGTGGTATAGATAGTGTTTCCCTCTGGGTCCCCTATTTCTTACAAAGTAGTGGTCGCAAATAAATTGCATTGCACATGGAACAGCCGTGGGTCTATGAGGTTTCTACACAGAAAAATGTGTGGTATGAATTAGGAACCTAATGTTTGCATTTCAGTGGATTTGTAAATGTGATTGCAATTTTCAGTGGAAAAGGGCCTTACTGTCATTTTCAAAAATTATGTACACGAGCATTACTAAACTCAGCTGAGGCGGCCGATTATGATGGTTTTAGTCGATAGTCAGACATGGTTACAGTACCCCCCAATCGCCCCCTTGCTAGGTGAAATCTACGTCCTGTTTGTGGCCGCTTATTTCTGACAGGATGTCGATTTCAACATTGCCGCCAGCATTCCCACCGATATTGCCGATATCACCCCTCTGAACCAGCCGCAGCTCACTCGCCCTGCCGTCTCTATGACGTCAGAGCTTTGTGAGCCAGTCAGGAGACAATTTCATTGGTTCTTGACCCTGTCATTACTGTGCGCCAATCTTATTGGCTCAAATTGATCACAAGGTCAGGAGCCAATGAAATCGGCTCCTGACCAGCTCACAGAGCTCTGCCGTCATAGAGACTAGAGGCCTGTACAGACCCGCATCCGACCCGTAGCTGCAACCCCGCTACCCGCACCCGACCCGCAACCCGCATTCTGGTAACCGCATCCGACCCACACCTGCAGACCCGCTACCGCACCTGACCCGCAACCCGATTAAAATCAAAATGGGTACCCGAACCTGACCCGCATTTCGGGTAACCCACAGGAAGCCGACCTGATGCCCTGTGCAGGTCTAATTTTTCAGACCAGCACCCAAACCGCAGCCCTGCTACCTGTCCCCGACCCGCAACCCGCTTTCTGGTGAATTTGGTACCCGCACCCGACCTGCACCCGCAGACCCATTACCCGACCCACAACCCCATCCAAATCAAAATGGATACCCGAACCCGACCCGCATTTCGGGTAACCTGTGGGTACCCGACCTGATGCAGGCCTCTGACGGCAGAGCGGGTGGGCTGAGGTGACGAGCAAGCGGTGTGATCGACTGTGCAGTGTGACACAGAATCACAGCTACCCCCACCCTGGACCAGAGACTGCTCATACTTAAGTAGTTAAGGAAAATGGAATTTCCTTTTTACTTTGTTATTCCTGTAAAAGGCTCTGGTTAGTGCAAGTGGCATTATACCTTATAGTTTTGCTTCTCTCTGCAGGTGTGGCTGGAGGCCGGCACTCAGATCTTTTATGACTACGGCATCACATTGGGGGTCACGGTTGGCATTGGGAGCTACAATCCCTATAACTACAACTGTTACAGGTATTGGTTACTCCTCTCTGCCACGAGGAGGATGTATGTGAGTTGGGCTGTGTGCAGGGAAGAAAATGGTGCGGAAGCAGATTTATGAAAATACATACACTCACAGTGGTGCATTGCATTACAGCGTAACAGCTACTCTATTGAAAATTGCGCAAAAGGTGGATCAGCGCAACACCAGGCCGCCTCCGAATGGCCTCCATCAGAGATGCGCTGAGCCCCCCCAGGAACTACAAACGCACCTTGCGTTTGTAGTTCCTGGGGGGGCTCAGCGCATCTCTGATGGAGGCCATTCGGAGGCGGCCTGGTGTTGCGCTGATCCACCTTTTGCGCAATTTTCAATTTTCGATTTTATTTGATTAGCCGCACCCAGGCTATGCATATACATAGGTTAGGATTTAGTTAGTGTTAGGCCCCTTCCATGGAGGATTGACTTCTTCGCAGTGGGAGGGACGAGTACTTAATAGGTTGCATGCAAGCTGTTAATGGCAACCAACATCCTCCTCTAGTGGTAGACAGGTCATGTGTATGCTCGGTGTGTATTCGACCCCACAAGTGGGGCTTGCACTCTTTTGCAGGTAGGCACTAGTCTGTTTTTAAGTAGCGCTGCTCATTTCCTTGCTATGTAACAGCTACTCTGTAATGCGGCTTACCGCACTGCAATGCACCACCTATGTGATATTCACAGTGCTGCGGGTACATTGTGGTATGGTAATGTGCATTACCGGTAAATACACGCATTATGGTAGCAGTGAAGCATACTATTAACTGTCTGTATGCTTCACTGTTTCTGAATCAACGTGGGCATAACGTGCAGCGCTGCTGTCCTGATCCATTGCATATTACGTTCCTGCTGTCACAAGGAACGCAACCCAATGGCCACTGTGAACATAGCCTAGTGGAGGTCATTCATTTTAATCAACAAAACTACATTTATTGCTGTGAAGAAAAATACATTCTAAGCGGGATTGTCACCATAAAAATCTAATTTCAACAGCAACTGTTCTGAGTGCATTAAGTGATAAAGATGCTAATCCTGCATTCAAAACTTTCTGCTGTCATGGATTTGGAGTTACCACATACCTTAGGAGCACAAGCGCTTGAATTGCCATTGCCATCGGCTGCAAAACAGTTTCATGCTGGGGGGTCCTTTTTATCTATAATATATTCCTCCTCTTCCCTTTATTTCCATATCCTTCTAATGACATAAGATAGTGCACTTCCTAATATAGACCTAGGTGGGAGTGTCTGAAGACTCTGGGAGGAGGGCGGGTAACGAATACACAATAAGCAAGAGGAGAAAAAAGAGTGAGGGAGGAAATAATGTCAGCATTAGCTTCATGCAAAGGTAACCAAACTGGATGTAAACTGTCTACAATAGGATTCTCGGTTTTTTCTTTATAAGATTCTCAGGAATCATAATGTGGACAGTGCAATATATCTGTTATGTAAGTAGAACTAGTATTTATGTACTTATATATGTGTTTTTTTTATTTCTAGGTTAGCATGGGCATCACTTGTTCTTTAATGTGTCACTTTGACACATAAAGTTTCTTTGATCTTGAATGTAAACTCAGGGTCGGCGCTACCATAGAGGCAAAGGGGGCAATTGCTCCAGAGCCTGTACAGGCCCCCAAGATGTCTCCCCCATCTTAACTGTTGCTCCCTGGGGCCTCTGCAGAGTCTTTGGCAGAGTAGCGCCTCACCTGTGCTGGTGGGCAGGTTACATGCTACACTGTTAAAGACTCTGCAGGGGCCCCAGTGAGCACAGTTAAAGAGACTCTGAAGCGAGAATAAATCTCGCTTCAGAGCTCAAAGTTAGCAGGGGCAAGGGTGCCCCTGCTAAACCGCCGCTATTGCGCCACACAAAGGGGGTCCCTTCACCCCCAAACCCACCCCAGCACGACTTGGTCGTGCATTTGGTCGCTCCTGGAGGCAGGGCTAACGGCTGCAGCCCTGCCTCCAGTCGCGTCTATCAGCGGCGCATCGCCGCCTCTCCCCCGCCCCTCTCAGTGAAGGAAGACTGAGAGGGGCGGGGGAGAGGTGGAGATACGCGCTGACAGACGCGTGTGGGGCAGGGCTGCGGCGGTTAGCCCTGCCCCAATGCGGAAGCGCTCCCCCGCATTACGGAGGGGATTTGGGGGGACAGGGACCCTCGTGCAGCCGCGGGATAGCGGCGTTTTAGCAGGGGCACAAATGCCCCTGCTATTTAGGAGGTCTGAAGCGAGATTTATTCTCGCTTCAGACTCTCTTTATGTTGGGAGGTGATTGGGGGGAGGGTCAGCAGCCGGCTCAGGGGCCCAGGAGGGAAATTTGGCTGCAACAGAAGGCCCCTAATGATGCTTTTTGGTCAGGCTAATTTTGCCCTAGGGCTCCACTGTTACTAGAACCGGCCCTGTAAACTTACAGTTTATTAGGTTGAATGACTTTCATACAACCCACCACACACATCATTCAATTTCTGACAATCTGACTTGATTTTTCCAAACTTTCCAATTGATTTTAATAGAAAAAAACGGCAATTTCAATCGAATTTCGAATTTTTTCACACAATCATTTTAAAGGATACCAGAGCCGAAAACATAAGGAGAATCCGGGGGAGGAGGCAGGTGAGGGGTGCTGTCCTGATGGCTACCCCTCTTCCCATTCTTCTCTGCCCCCCTCTTTTCTTACCTAACCCTCCCCCCCCCCCCCCCCACACACACACACACACACACACACTTACCTAACCCCTCCAAGTTACAAAAAAGTTTTTTTCACCTTGGATAAGGTTCACTTTAAGTAAGGGGTGAGTATAAGCTCCTACACATCATTGTATATATCCACTTTATGACACTTACATCAATAAAAGAGCATTCATTTGTCATTGCTGCCGGCTTCTACACATCTTTGGTGCTAACAGAAAGTGCCACAACACTCTACCAGCAGTATCCGGGCACATTCTACCATTGACTTCCATCTTTTTTCTTCTATCTACAAATTTTGTGGGCTGCAGGGACTCCATTGCACTGACTATCTTGGACAGTTTCACCAGTTTTCTTGGGGGATTCGCTATTTTCTCAGTTTTGGGGTTCATGGCCCAGGAACAAGGAATCCCCATCACTGAGGTTGCAGAATCTGGTAAGTTCCATGGTCAAACTGGAAAAATTTATCTCTAGCCTAAACTTTTTATTGTAGATTTGGATACAGTGTAGATGGCTTTCACACCCTCTGTCAGGTTTGCGGTCTGTGTTTGTGCTAGTAACATTTAGGCCCTTTTTACCAACTGCATTGCTCCACGTTCTGCTTCCCTGCCGCATCCCCCGTTGTAAGGGCCATGCAAGTCTATGGAGACTTGCACACTATCCAAACCGAGCACCACTGACCGGGGGGCGGCGCTATGCATATGACTCTATCACCGCACAGTGGCGCAGGGTCATATGAGGACTGGTTTGTGCGGTGCTTGCACCACAAGCTATAAAGGGAATGTCTGAGCACACAAAAAAAATTTGACTTATCCGGGGCTTCCTCTAGCCCCTTGCTGCCGACATGTTCCATGCGCAGCTCCACTCGCGAGTTCGTCCTCTACTGCGCCTGCACGAGCGCTACTGTCAATCAAGTCCACATTGTCCGGAGTGTACTGCACAGTCGCAGAACTACTGCGCCTGAACTGGACAACGTGGACTTGATTGACAGCGACGCTCGTGCAGGCGCAGTAGAGGACGTCCTCGCGAGGCCTGCCTCTGCACCGGTGGGGACCCCGGGCCGGTGGCAGAGAGTGGAGTTGCGGGCTTGGGGCATGTCGGCTGCACGGGGCTACAGGAAGCCCCAGGTAAGTAGATGTGTGTGTGTGGGGGGGGGGGTTGTGTGCTCGGACATTCCCTTTAAGTGTAAAACCAGCCCAACCCTTACTTCCTGTTCTCTGTGCACACATTTTCCTATCCTCTTCATAACCAATAAGATCAGAATTTTATTGTTAACTGTATCTTTGAGACTTTTCACTTTGGTTCTAGGAAATGAGGGACATCAATCTTAACTCTTCCTCACTGCTGATTAGGTTTTTTGCTTGCTCTCTCTATGCCTGTGTGTGAGAGATTTAACGTTCATCCTATTAAGACAGGAAATGAATAAAAAAAATCTCCCAGTAGGAACAACAACTACAATAAAACCCCCAAAAGGGTCTGGCTCGTTCCCACACTAAACAACAAACTCTTGTTGGTCTGCATTACAGATTATGATAGTGGTATTTCACGAGAGTTAGATATTTGGCAATTCTATTACCTATGTAATAATTACAAAGACTTGCCAACTTTAGTGACGTACCACTATCTAATATGTATAAATGTAATCTGACTAACAAATGCATTTTTTCTCTCAAAACTTTGCTTAATTTATATAAATTGTATCTAATATCTATGTATGAAGGGAGAAAGAGAGAGAGAGAGAGAGATGACCATTTTTCAAGCATTGAGCACAATGAGTGTGCAGACCTCAGGGCAGATACAAAGTCCTTCCAAATTGTGCCTGTCCCAGTGTAGGTGACAAATGTGGCCTCAGTATTAAGTATGCCCCCCCAACCCCCCACAATATATGTAGTCAGCATTAGAGTGGTGCTCCAGTTTAGTTAAGCAGATATGGTGTATTAGATGTCCCCCTTCCCCAGTATAGGTAGCCAGATGTGCACATACATCAAATAAGGGCGCCAGTCTAGCCGAAATGTTGTAATTTCGTCTATCACATTATTTTTATTGTTTCTTCATCTAATAAAATTGCAAAATATTGTCTATAACAATGAGAATGAAAACATATGTACACTTGTAATAAGAATAGTAAACCATTAGTACATATTACCAATGTTTTACTACAACTAAACTTAACCCTACTCTCACACAGAACCCTCCCCCCTACGATGTCTAACCTTAAGAACACCCCTGGTGGTGCCTAACCCTGAGACCCCCCCCTCTCTCCCCCATGGTGCCTAACCTATGACACCCCTGGTGGTGCCTAACCCTACGACACCCCTGGTGGAGCCTAACCCTAAGACCCTCCCTGGTGGTGTCTAATCCTAACACCTCCCAGTCCCCCCCCCCACCCGCCCCCGATGCCTAACCCTCAAACTCCTTTCCTGAGGCCTAACCCTAAAATCCCCTTTCTCCACTGCAAGTTACGCACCCACTGTTAATTGGAAATTTTTTCTTTGGGGCTCAATAGCCGATATTTGCATTAGCGCCTAAGGGGCGCTCAAATAGTCCATTAGATCCAGGCGCCCAAATTTCCTGATTCCCAGATGTGCCCTCAGTATTAAGCAAGCTTTCTCCCACTATAGGTAGCCAGATGTTCCCACAGTACTGTATAAGTTAGTCCCTCTCCCCAGGTTAGATAGCCAGATGAGTCCCACTGGCTCAAGGGAGAGCACTTGAGGGGGGCACGGATGTGCCCTCAGGGCTGTGTGCCTAGAGGCTGGTGCCTCCTGAGCCTCTGCCTAGGCCCAGCCCTCAAACACCGAGAGTAAGGAAGTACTTCATAGATGGGCTTCAATGAAGGCCACATGATCACAGCCTTCAGACAGAACCACCCCAAGCAGATTTGTATGTTGACTGTTTGATTAGAGGCTTTTCCAAAATGCATCTATATAAACCATTTCCACTTTCCCCCCAGACCCCAGTCTAGTCTGAATACAGAAACAGGTACTTCCTGCTCAGCACTTTTCTAAGCAAAACTGTAAAAAGGAAACCTTTTTAGGCACTTGTGGCATTTTACATTTGTGGCGGATTGTGAGGGATTTTAAATCTTTCAGTTTTTACTTTAGGTCTCCTATTGGACTGTATTTTTATTTATACTGGTTGATGGGATCTAAGCCTCATCTTGTGTACCTTTGTCTCCAGGACCTGGATTAGCTTTTATCGTTTACCCCAAGGCGGTGACTATGATGCCCTTGTCACAGTTATGGTCCTGCCTCTTCTTCATCATGCTGATTCTGCTGTGTGTGGACAGCCAGGTATGGCATCAGTTATACTTGTATACCCACACTAGAGTGTACAGAGGGTGTAAGTCACAAACACAGCCTAGATTGCTTTATGTACCAGCTTGGGGTGTACCTGGCAGTGCCAGGGCTCACCATTGGTCCTTTAACAGTACAATAGGAACACTCTCTGAGGAGGATGATTACCATTGGTCTAGACCAAAGATTCTTTTTCGGGGCTTGCTTCCAAGCCTCGAACCTCCATGATACAGCTCCCAGCACCTACCACTCACCCCCAACACACCAGGGCATCTACAGCACCCTGCCCACTGCAGCCACACCAGGATATCTACCCCCCCTCCCCCCCCTACATGATACACCCGCCAGCTGCCACACGCTAACCCCCACTTCTCACCACTGACACTTTCCCTGCACGGAAGGGAAACCACAACAAAAGCATGAATTTCCCATCCGGGTTTCCCATTGGCTTTTACACAGGCCTGTGGCCATTTTAAGGGATCCAATACTGGTAAGAAGCCATGTCCACCTGCAGAGTGGGAAATGTTTTGGGCATAAATCAAACCTTGTCCTACATGAACGATCTCACACTGGGAAGAAGCCATATTCATCTATTTGGGGAGTGTGGGAAATACTTTGGGAAAAGAAAAATCTCACTTTGTCACACACAAGATCTCTGCTGAGAATAATTAGCATTTAAGTTTGTCCGTTCTTGATGAAAACCATTATGTTTGTGCTGTATACATACACCCTGCATGTTTTATATACTTTTGTATTTCACCCCAAACTGTTCAATAAACAATTATTATTCTTATTATTATAAAGAAAATAACGATAATGGAGGGAAGGATTTCATAGATTGGCAGTACCTCCCCTCCCTTTTTTTTTAATAGTTTACCACTTATGTGATCACTACACTGTCCTACCTGATTTGAGAGGTATATGGAGGCTGACATATTTATTTCCTTTTAAACATTGCAAATTGCCTGGCTGTCCTGCTGATCCTCTACCTCTAATACTTTTAGCCATAGACCCTGAACAAGCATGCAGATCAGATGTTTCTGACAAACATCTGATAGGATTTGTGTCTTTCGGGTGTGTGATTCAGACACCGCTGCTGCATGAAAGATCAGCAGGATAGCCAGGCAACTGGTATTATTTAAAAAGAAATAAATATGGCAGCCTCCATATACAGTACCTCTCAGGTGTGCTTTAAAGTGAGCCAAAAATGGTAAACTGCTCAAATCCAACAGTCATTCATCAAGGACGGCCCGCCCAGAGTCTTCTGCTCCATCCCTGTAGAGTCACAAGCAGAAGAAAACGGAGGGTTAACACTCACCTACTCGCAGCTTCCTGCATCGGGTTTCCATGGCCACAGGGCATCAAGTGAGACGCTGTCAGGATGTGCGAGTATATTACACTCTGGCACGTCCTGACGGCGTGTCATGGGACTCCCTGCGGCAATGGAGACTAGGGATGGTCAGAAAGGTCGATTTCCGATTCTGCAGAAATTCCGATAATTTCACGGATTTCCGATCGGTTTCCAATTTCCGAGTTTGTATTTAGTGGGTTTTTTTTGGTCATTTTTTGCATTCTCTGACCAAATACTTCTGAGTTGACTCTGCATCTCTGATTGGTCCATTGCTTCAGAGTTCTGTGATTGGGCTAAAATTACCCAGTTGTGGTAATGCAGTATTTCTACAGAAATCCGATTTCCGATTGGTTTCTGATTTCCGAGTAGTTTTTATTTTTTTTGACATTTTTTTGCATTCTCTGATTGGCCAAATACTTTCGAGTTGTTCTGCATTCTCTGATTGCTCCACTGATTTAGAGTTCTGTGATTGGGCTAAAATTACCGATTGCAGTAATGCAGTATTTCTGCAGAAATCCGATTTCCGAGTTCCGGTTTCCGTGTAGCTCTGTATTGGTCCTGTGCTCATAATAATCACTTCTATAGATACTTTGAATAGGGGTAATCATTAGCAAGCTGTTCCCCATCCCCTTCTTGCATCTCTGACACTGTAGTTGCCATGTTATGTATAGAGTGCTTGGGGGGCCCCATTGTAAAACTTGCATTGGGGCCCACAGCTCCTTAATTACGCCACTGGGATTAGCTTTGGGTCCTATGATTTGTACTTACCCATCTGCTCAGGTATAAGGCTTTGATGATCCTCTACATGTGTGTTGTTATGTTCCAAAGTACAGCAACAGAACTCGGCTCAAGTTGGCCTCCATCAGTAAATCTCTTGTCTTGACCAATGGTAACTGAATATACAATGTATTTCCCTGCAGTTCATCTATGTGGAGACCCTGTGTCTGGCCATCATTGACCTCTACCCATCAGTCTTGCGCAGGGGGTACCGGAGGGAGCTGCTGGTGCTGGCTATGTCCATCGTCTGCTTCCTGTGTGGTCTTTTTATTGTCACTGAGGTGAGATATATCAGGTGATACCGCACAAATCTGCTGGAGTGGGCTATGTTTTCATTTATACCGTACTTTGCATTTGTATATCTATTATTTTTAACAATTGGTTTTATCATATCCTATAATTTCTTGTACAGAAATTATTCTATGAGTGTCCGCACTTCTCCTGCTTGTTCCTGAACCTTTTTCAGCCCACCCAGCATAAACTGTTGCCATTTTGATTTAAAGGACCACTATTGCGAAAAAGTAGGGATTTAAAATCTGACAGAACCGACAGGTTTTGGAATAGTACATCTCCTCATGGGGGATTCTAAGGGGTTTCCTTGTTTTCAACAGCATTTCCTGAACAGCAGTTGCAAAGTCTAACTGACAAAATAGTGTATAAGAGGGTAGGGAGGCCGGCTGGTATCTTAAGGTGGCCACTAACAGTCCAATTTCTAGCGAAAAACTTGGATTTTCTTGTTGGTTGTGATATATAGGAAGTAAAGATTGGTTCGTTGATGGTGTAGTGAACGATTTATTACAATATTCCACTTCCGATCAGAATTCCTGATCGCTCTAACGATTTTTCGCTAGAAATTGGACCGTTAGTGGCCTCCTTTACTATTCTGGCATTAAACTGCTGTTCAGGAAATGCATTTGAAAACACAGGAAACCCTGAGAATCCCCCATGAAGAAATGGACTGGCCCAAAACCTGTTGGTTCTTGTCAGATTTTAACTGCCTGCTTTTTTCGCGATAGTGGTGCTTCAAGAGCTGGGATAGCCGGCCTGATGCTGCTTTCTAATCTTACCTTGTGAGTTACAGCAGAGGATAAACTGCACACAGACACAATGCTTTGATTTCTCTCAGGAACACACAATGTTCTCTTTTTTACTCTTTTTCTTTTCTCTGAGTAAACTTTATTTAACACTTCCTTTTTAACATACAGATATTGTCACATGACTTTAGACCAGTGACTAAGCTGTATAAGGACATATGAATCCTCATATATCTTAACACAAAACAAGCATAGCCCACCAAATATTACTGCTACCACAACCTTGTACTATCCTTTCCCCCACTTCATACCCACCCTTACCTAACCTAACACAACCAAATCTAGCATACCCCTGCCTACTCCATTGCCTATTGCTATTTTCTCCCAACATAAATAGTATAAGCTTTCATTTTTGCGCTAAATGCAGTCACCCTCCTTATATGGAGGATACCATACTTATTTCCTTTTACACAATACTAGTTGCCTGGCATCCTGCTGATCTTTCATGCATCCATATTGTCTGAATTACACACCTAAAACAAGCATGTGGCAAATCCTGTCATACATCTGATCTGCACGCTTGTTCAGGGTCTCTGACTAAAGTATTATGCTGGGAATACAAAATGAGTTTTTTTCGGCAGATAGATGGCTCGATAGATCATTTCTGATAGGTCCGATTTGATTTCGATCGTTTTTCTGATTGATTTTTCAGACCACTTCTATAGAGTTCGATCGGGTATAAATGATCAAAAATCAGATCGGACCTGTCGGAAATTATATATTGAGCTATCTATCTGCCGAAAAAACTCATTGTGTATTCCCAGCATTAGAGGCAGAGGATCAGCAGGTCAGCCAGGTAATGTTTATTGTTTAAAAGGAAACAACTATGGCAGCCTCCATATACCTCTCAGGTCAGTTGTCCTTTGGCCTAATATGGCCCCTTTTCCTATGCTAAATGTTATTTCCCGAAACCTATCATAGTATTGCTGTCTGCTCTGCCCCTCCCCTTCTTCCCTCTAGACCAGGGGTCTCAAACTCAATTTACCTGGGGGGCCACAGGAGGCAAAGTCAGGATGAGGCTGGGCCGCATAAGGAATTTCACAATCGCGGCGCATCGCCGCCTCTGCCCACCCCTCTCACTCTTCCTTCACAGAGAGGGGCAGGGAGAGGCAGTGATTGACGTCAGGAGGGGCAGAGCTGAAGCGGAAAGCTCTGCCCCTTCCAGGAAATGCCGGCGGATTGCCCCCCGGGCGATTTGGGGGCTCTGCAGCCCTCGTTTAGCGGCAGGGATGCGGCGGATTACTTGGGAGCACTGAAGCGAACTATAAGGAAGCTTTTGCCGTCGAGGGCCACAAAATATTGTATCGAGGGCCGCAAATGGCCTGCGGGCCGCGAGTTTGAGACCCCTGCTCTAGACCTACCTTAATCCCCTACTGCTTGGGTAGAAAACTGCTCCCTCTTAGAATTAAACTAAGTGGGTAGTCTTGTCACGGGCAGTTGGGCAATGTGTATAGTCTGTGCTTGTTTATCTTGGCTCCTTTGTCAGGCCAACACCCTGAAGTCCATTTATATGAATGAATGGAGCGGTTTTGCTGTAGTAAAGAGCATGATCTGGGAACATCTCACTGCTTTGTGTCCACACATTTCTATTTACTTTACTTCTTGTCAGGTTGGTGCCTGATAAATCTTAGAATAATTAAAACCAAAGCCCATGTTCAGCACAGTTTTCATATTTATCATTTAAAAGAACACTGTTTATATGAAGTATGCGTAAAAAAAAAAAGTTTGTTAAAAAATAGTTGCAGTTCTTGCAAAATAAGTAGAATACCTGCTGGACCCAGACCCGGATTTACATCACAGAAGTCTATAGGCACAGATGTCCAGGCACCCTAAACTTCACCCTCCAGGAACTTACAGACCCCCCGCACCGCGAGTGTGTTGGTTGTCCCAGCTGTCACTTCTCCCCTGCTAGTCATAGCTACTGTAGCTACAGGTGTCCCTCAGCATTAGGTAGCCAGAGGTAGTGTTGGGCGAACGGTGTTCGCCACTGTTCGGGTTCTGCAGAACATCACCCTGTTCGGGTGATGTTCGGGTTCGGCCGAACACCTGATGGTGTTCGGCCAAACTGTTCGGCCATATGGCCGAACTAAGAGCGCATGGCCGAACGTTCCCCGAACGTTCGGCTAGCGCTGTGATTGGCCGAACGGGTCACGTGTAGTGTTGGGCGAACATCTAGATGTTCGGGTTCGGGCCGAACATGGCCGAACTCCGAACATAATGGAAGTCAATGGGGACCCGAACTTTCGTGCTTTGTAAAGCCTCCTTATATGCTACATACCCCAAATTTACAGGGTATGTGCACCTTGGGAGTGGGTACAAGAGGGAAAAAAAATTAGCAAAAAGAGCGTATAGTTTTTGAGAAAATCGATTTTAAAGTTTCAAAGGGAAAACTGTCTTTTAAATGCGGGAAATGTCTGTTTTCTTTGCACAGGTAACATGCTTTTTGTCGGCATGCAGTCATAAATGTAATACATATAAGAGGTTCCAGGAAAAGGGACCGGTAACGCTAACCCAGCAGCAGCACACGTGATGGAACAGGAGGAGGGTGGCGCAGGAGGAGAAGGCCACGCTTTGAGACACAACAACCCAGGCCTTGCATGAGAACAAGAAGCGTGCGGATAGCAATTTGCATTTTGTCGCCATGCAGTCATAAATGTAATACAGATGAGAGGTTCAATAAACAGGGACCGGAAACGCTAACCCATCACAGATGTTCATTGTTCATGTTACTTGGTTGGGGTCCGGGA
This sequence comes from Hyperolius riggenbachi, assembly GCF_040937935.1. Taxonomy (NCBI): domain Eukaryota; kingdom Metazoa; phylum Chordata; class Amphibia; order Anura; family Hyperoliidae; genus Hyperolius; species Hyperolius riggenbachi. The sequence continues at coordinate 436,615,803 of NC_090648.1, forward strand.
GTGTTGCGGAGTCGTTTCCAATCCAGGATTGATTCATTTTAATTTGAGTCAGACGGTCTGCATTTTCTGTGGAGAGGCGGATACGCCGCCGATCTGTGACGATGCCTCCGGCAGCACTGAAACAGCGTTCCGACATAACGCTGGCTGCCAGGCAAGCCAGCACCTCTATTGCGTACATTGCCAGTTTGTGCCAGGTGTCTAGCTTCGATACCCAATAGTTGAAGGGTGCAGATGGATTGTTCAACACAGCTACGCCATCTGACATGTAGTCCTTGACCATCTTTTCCAGGCGATCGGTGTTGGAGGTGGATCTGCACGCTTGCTGTTCTGTGTGCTGCTGCATGGGTGTCAGAAAATTTTCCCACTCCAAGGACACTGCCGATACCATTCCCTTTTGGGCACTAGCTGCGGCTTGTGTTGTTTGCTGCCCTCCTGGTCGTCCCCATCTTTGGAATCCAAGTCTAACAATATGTCTTCTACCTGCATGAGACATTTCGTGAGATTCAGACTTTGCTAACGGCCATTGCTGCGATTTATGTACGTCACCATCACTACCATTGAAATAGCCCAAATAAACAGGTTTTTGTGACCCTAGGCTATGACCTCTTCAGCCTAGGGGCCCGAAACTCACCAGTCATGTTCCCCCTAAGGGTCCCTACAATGCTAGAAAATTTGGTACTGCTGAGCCATTGCCCTTTGAAAAGATGTGAGATTTTGGAAAGTGAAATAGGGAGGCAATTAAATCCTATGGGGGATTTTACCAATTTTGGACCCCTGTAACTCTGGTTTGCAGAGATGTAGGGACCCCATCTTTGGAATCCAAGTCTAACAATATGTCTTCTACCTGCATGAGACATTTCGTGAGATTCAGACTTTGCTAACGGCCATTGCTGCGATTTATGTACGTCACCATCACTACCATTGAAATAGCCCAAATAAACAGGTTTTTGTGACCCTAGGCTATGACCTCTTCGGCCTAGGGGCCCGAAACTCACCAGTCATGTTCCCCCTAAGGGTCCCTACAATGCTAGAAAATTTGGTACTGCTGAGCCATTGCCCTTTGAAAAGATGTGAGATTTTGGAAAGTGAAATAGGGAGGCAATGAAATCCTATGGGGGATTTTACCAATTTTGGACCCCTGTAACTCTGGTTTGCAGAGATGTAGGGACCCCATCTTTGGAATCCAAGTCTAACAATATGTCTTCTACCTGCATGAGACATTTCGTGAGATTCAGACTTTGCTAACGGCCATTGCTGTGATTTATGTACGTCACCATCACTACCATTGAAATAGCCCAAATAAACAGGTTTTTGTGACCCTAGGCTATGACCTCTTTGGCCTAGGGGCCCGAAACTCACCAGTCATGTTCCCCCTAAGGGTCCCTACAATGCTAGAAAATTTGCCACTGCTGAGCCATTGCCCTTTGAAAAGATGTGAGATTTTGGAAAGTGAAATAGGGAGGCAATGAAATCCTATGGGGGATTTTACCAATTTTGGACCCCTGTAACTCTGGTTTGCAGAGATGTAGGGACCCCATCTTTGGAATCCAAGTCTAACAATATGTCTTCTACCTGCATGAGACATTTCGTGAGATTCAGACTTTGCTAACGGCCATTGCTGCGATTTATGTACGTCACCATCACTACCATTGAAATAGCCCAAATAAACAGGTTTTTGTGACCCTAGGCTATGACCTCTTTGGCCTAGGGGCCCGAAACTCACCAGTCATGTTCCCCCTAAGGGTCCCTACAATGCTAGAAAATTTGCCACTGCTGAGTAATTGCCCTTTGAAAAGATGTGAGATTTTGGAACTGTAAATAGGAGGCCCAATGAAAGCCTATGGGTGATTTTACCAAATTTGGAGCCCTGTAACTCTGGTTTGCAGAGATGTAGGGAACCCATCTTTGGAGCCCAAGTCTAACAATATGTCTTCTACCTGCATGAGACATTTCGTGAGATTCAGATGTTGCTAACGGCCATTGCTGCGATTTATGTACGTCAGACTCGCCACCATTGAAATTGCCCAAATAAACAGGTTTTGTGACCCTAGGCTATGACCTCTTCGGCCTAGGACTGCATTGAACGCGACCCACGCATTGTGCGCATTCTGGACAACACCAATTACTGGGTTTATACCCTTCTGGATCCACGGTACAAACACAATGTTCCAAAACTGCTTGAAGAAAGAGCCAGACAGGTCAAAATGGAAGAATACCAGCAGGCCCTTGTGGAGACTTTAGAGAGGAGATTGACATCCTCCCCCTCCTCTAGCCAGTTGTACGCCGACAGACTGACTTCCGCAAACCCAGGACGACCAGGAGGGCAGCAAACAACACAAGCCGCAGCTAGTGCCCAAAAGGGAATGGTATCGGCAGTGTCCTTGGAGTGGGAAAATTTTCTGACACCCATGCAGCAGCACACAGAACAGCAAGCGTGCAGATCCACCTCCAACACCGATCGCCTGGAGAAGATGGTCAAGGACTACATGTCAGATGGCGTAGCTGTGTTGAACAATCCATCTGCACCCTTCAACTATTGGGTATCGAAGCTAGACACCTGGCACAAACTGGCAATGTACGCAATAGAGGTGCTGGCTTGCCCGGCAGCCAGCGTTATGTCGGAACGCTGTTTCAGTGCTGCCGGAGGCATCGTCACAGATCGGCGGCGTATCCGCCTCTCCACAGAAAATGCAGACCCTCTGACTCAAATTAAAATGAATCAATCCTGGATTGGAAACGACTCCGCAACACTCCCGGACCCCAACCAAGTAACATGAACAATGAACATCTGTGATGGGTTAGCGTTTCCGGTCCCTGTTTATTGAACCTCTCATCTGTATTACATTTATGACTGCATGGCGACAAAATGCAAATTGCTATCCGCACGCTTCTTGTCCTCATGCAAGGCCTGGGTTGTTGTGTCTCAAAGCGTGGCCTTCTCCTCCTGCGCCACCCTCCTCCTGTTCCATCACGTGTGCTGCTGCTGGGTTAGCGTTACCGGTCCCTTTTCCTGGAACCTCTTATATGTATTACATTTATGACTGCATGCCGACAAAAAGCATGTTACCTGTGCAAAGAAAACAGACATTTCCCGCATTTAAAAGACTGTTTTCCCTTTGAAACTTTAAAATCGATTTTCTCAAAAACTATAAGCTCTTTTTGCTAAATTTTTTTTCCTCTTGTACCCACTCCCAAGGTGCACATACCCTGTAAATCTGGGGTATGTAGCATGTAAGGAGGCTTTACAAAGCACAAACGTTCGGGTCCCCATTGACTTCCATTATGTTCGGAGTTCGGGTCGAACACCCGAACATCGCGGCCATGTTCGGCCTGTTCGGCCCGAACATCTAGATGTTCGCCCAACACTAGCCAGAGGTACCCTCCGTATTAAGTAGCTAGTGCTGCTCCCCACTGAAGGGAGATATCAAGTGAAATGTTGAGAGCTGAGTGAGTAACCTCCCATTTACACTCTGCTCAGGACTCTACATAGGGAAGGAGGCACTAGGGGAGGGGAGTGAGCCACCTTTCTAATATCTGTCACCTGTAGGCATGGACCTACAGTGCCTTATGGTAAATTCGGTCCTGGCTCACTCAATTCATAGACAAACATCTCCGCTTCAAAGACCTCCTTCTGCCTGCTCACTTTGTCCCACCCCCTTCTCAGAAAGTCTGAATCTATGATAGGCTGTAAGTTAACAGGGAGGTGTGGCTTTATCTGACAGAACAATCATCACAATCTCCCCTTCATGTCCATGGAGGGCATGAACTGGTACAGCAGGCTATTTTCCTTTTCAGTTTTGCAACAACTGCACTGTTTTTACTAACCATTTTTATGCATAATTAATTTAAATAGGAACTCTAACCAATGATTGAACTTTTGTCCAATCAGTCACTGATGCTCAATTTCCCATGAGAAATCTTTCCCTTTTTCTCAAATAGATCATCAGGGGGGTCTGTATGGGTGATGTTGTTGTGAAACCCCTCCCACAGTGTGATGTCATGACCAAGGTCCTGACAGTTTGCTGTCATTAATTTAAAATATTGTTTAAACCACTGCATATAGAAAAAAATGTACCCGAACTGGGATGATACGTTGCAGATAACTTCAGACCACTGCCATTCTCAGATTACCTGAGTTGTACTGATTTTTGTGATGATCACAAAATAGCAATTTTTATCTTTTCATCTCACATAGGCAAAATGTAGCTTATGTGGGAAAGAAGGGGGCTACCGATGAAGGAAGAAACTTTTAAACCGCCTGCACTTATTTCCTAAGTATCTTGAGCACTGTTCAATCAACTGCGAGTGGGGCACCGCTTCTAATGGCTTCCTGTGATGTCTCCCCTTGTGCTGGTGTATCATACACTGTCTCCAGCAGCGGGGATGGCCAACATCCCACATCTAAGTGTTGGCTTAGGTGCAAGCGGTAGAAGAACAGCCAGAATTATAGAACAAAGGGCTCCCTACTGAGGGGTGAACTTAACATAGGCGCTAAAAACACTTCCTGTTGTCCTCAGCCTAGAAGGATCTAACTGTAGAATATCTCTGAGTGACTTGGTAAACATTGATGTAACGCTAGTCAGACACTGAATGCACTGCGAGTCCTGAATGCACGGCACGTATGCTGTGTGTCTCAAAGTCTTGGGCATACATCAAATAAAGGCGCCTGGAAATTTGGGCGCTCAGTAAGGCCAATAGTAAAATATCAGTATTAAATGCAGATATTTTACTTTGGCCAAACCTAACCTAAACCCCACTCTCACACAAACGCTCCCCCTGACGCCTAACCCTTAATCACCACCCAGCGCACACTACCTACCTAACAACTAACCCTTAAACCCCCCCAAAACTACCTACCTGATGCCTAACCCTTAAACCCCTCCCCCTGCAAAAACGACTAACCTAAGCCTAACTCAACCCCCCCCATCTCCGCACAAACTGCCTACCTGACATTTAACCCTTAACAACCCCCACCCGCCCCACGCACACACACACACTATGTGCCAAGAGAAAGAAATGCACACCCTCATGTCTAGAACTATCGGCATTTGGGTGCCTGAAATATAGTGGGCGTTGTACCAGCTATTTACCGAGCTCCTTGACCCATATACTGATAATTGGCACTTGAGGCAGAGCCCAATTAGTCCACTTGCCACATGCGCCCTTATTTACTGCTTTCCAGTCTTGGACTCAAGGAGGGCGATTCGCTAATACCCCCTAATTGTGCGCATACAAAAACTTGCATATGCACATTTACCAAGGAGAAATCAGCTGCATGCATGCATGGCACGTGGCCAGCTGTAGCTGTGCAGGCGTTAACTAGCCTGAACCCGGGGTTATCTGCAGAGGGGCAACCACCCGCCACTGTGCCATATGTGAGTAAAACCTTACCGCCGACTTATGTCAACAAAGAAGGAAGTTTATAGATGAAAATACCGAATGAACTAAAACGCATACTGAAAGGATCCATGTGAAAACAGGTGAGTACAGAAAATAAGACAACATAAGGATATTAAATATTTTGTCTTTTATTTTCTTATTAAATATATTTTTTAGCAACTTAAATAGGTATAGGGTCAAATCGGGTGTGGGCCTTTTGGTAGAATCGGGGTCAACTAAACAAATAGGGTACCCCCAGGTGCCCCTCCCCCACACCTCCCGTAGTGTCAGGTGGTCATGAACTTTTACATTCTCCATGACATTGGTCAAGGGAAGTTTGGAAACGGGCAGCTTGTTCCAAATCCTATGGTTCATACAGGTTTTATTTTGGATCTTAAAGAGAACCCGAGGTGGGTTTGAAGAATATTATCTGCATACAGAGGCTGGATCTGCCTATACAGCCCAGCCTCTGTTGCTATCTCAAACTCCCCTAAGGTCCCCCTGCACTCTGCAATCCCTCATAAATCACAGCCACGCTGCTGACAAACAGCTTGTCAGAGCTGGCTGTGTTTATCTCTATAGTGTCAGTCTGCTGCTCTCCCCGCCTCCTGCAGAACTCCAGTCCCCGCCTGCATCCCTTCCCTCCCTGCTGATTGGAGGGAAGGGAGGGGGGCAGGGACCGGAGCTATGCAGGAGGCGGGGGAGCAGCTGAGACTGACACTACAGATGTAAACACAGCCTCACAGCACGGCTGTGATTTATGAGGGATTGTAGAGTGCAGGAGGACCTTAGTGGGGTTTGGGATAGCAACAGAGGCTGGGCTGTATAGGCAGATCCAGCCTCTGTATGCAGATAACATTCTTTAAACACACCTCGGGTTCTCTTTAAAGCATGGGTCTCAACTGTACAGAATTGGGCGGGACTGTCCTGGATCCCACCCCCTTATCCCATGATTTGCATCCTCCCAGATTACTTCTGTCTCTCCACTCCAGCCTTTCTCTTCTTCTCTTCACATTACAAAGCAGCATTCAGGCAGCCAGTCAGAGCATTGCACAGACACTAGGTGGCAGAACAACTGTGGGAAACTATGCTGCTCTCCTGCCTCTCACAGATGAGTGGATATCTCTGAAGTGCTGGTAATCACAGAGGCAGCCGTGAGGAGTGGAGGTGAGGGAGGTGCTGCGGAAAGCTGAAACTAAGGGAGTAGGGGGGCATGGAGGAGAGAATGTGGAGAAGAGCAGGCTGGGGGAAACAGATGGCAAAAAAGATGAGAGGCCATAATTAACACGCACTGTAAATTATCACACATTACAGGGGGGGCCTTTTCCTCTGAAAAAACATATTCAGCAAGATAGGGTGAAGTGTATAAAGCATGACAACTCAAACAAGCCAATTAATAATTACTATCATTGTTCTGGCAGATCTTAACTGAAAACAATACATGAATACATTAGAAGGACATTTGCCAACATTACTTTATACTTCTTACTTCACAAATCACAAACACTGGTCCGCACGACAGCCGGGGGCCCCAGTCGCTCTCACTGGCTGGGGCCCTCAAACCACCATGCGATACCTAGAGGGAAGTGCAGGCAAGCTCCGGACCTCTCACCTCCAAGGAACTCACCCCCACCACCTCTAACCGGAACGCCAACTGCAACAAACACAATTGCTAACTCCCAGCTAGAGCAATTTCCTGCCTTTATCTGGTCAGCAGACGCCAGTCAGCCAATCAGGTGTACTATTATACACACTTTACCTGTTGTACCAAATATAGTAGGAATTGCATAAATTAGCATTCAGGAGGCTTCGGTTGGACGCAATCGTAGTTCGGTAGTGCATCGGTTACAGGGACGCCCCGTGTAGGCACATCTCCCACACGGTCCCCTCCCTAACCACTCACCTGTCAACTGCATCCTGGAAGCTGCTACTTCTTACTTAGATAAGTTAGATTGTGTCTAGAGGGATTGGGCTGAGGGTGCGGTTGTAGTTGGGCATTGAGAAGGTGGTTTGGTGGTTAGGCTTAGGCATTGGAGTGTTCTGTGTGAAGGTAGGGTTACGTTTAGCTGTAGCAAATTATCTGTAATAATTTTGGTATTTTACTAACAAAAATTAAGATACTCTACTATCGGCTATTTACCACGCCCAATTTCCCTGGTGCCTTTGTTTCATATAGGCCCCTATCCCCCCTCTCCAGTTCTTATCTCTTCTATGTCTAGTTTATATCATAGTTTGCACTATGTTTTTGTATATGACCATCCTAAATCAGTGCTGTGTGTTTTACAGGGAGGGATGTATATCTTCCAGCTGTTCGATTATTACTCCTCCAGTGGAATCTGTTTGCTGTTTGTGGGGATATGTGAGTGTGTCTGTATAGCTTGGGTGTATGGTGAGTATAACTAGAGCAGAGCAGTTTTCCTCCAACAAACCATGCATAAAGCATGACAACCCAAACCAGCCCATCAGCAATTACTATCATTGTTCTGTCAGGCTTTGACTGAAAACAATACATGAGGAGGACATTTGCCAACATTGCTTTATATTTCTAAAGCTGCCCACTAATGGTACAATCTTGATTGTACAATTTTATCACTTCTATGTAATGTGAGGGACTACTTCAATGAACTATTCAAAGTACATTCACTCAGTTTACCCATCTGCTGTAAACATTTGGTAGGCTTGGACAATCAAAATTCTATCATTAGTGGGCACTTTTAAGCCTCGTCTACACGAGGCGTTCCGGCGGCTCCGATCGCCTCTTCCGCATCCCCGCGTGTACCCGCCGCTTCCCTGCTCGCCCGTGCGTGCGTCGGATTCGATCCCCCCCGCTTGACCCCGCCGGCGCTGCTTATCTTCCGCTCGATTCCCTGCCATTGTCCCCTCGTGGGGAACGAGCAGGGAATCTGCTGCAGCAAAATCGGACCTGTCGGATGTTATCAATCGAGCCGCATCAGCGGCTCGATTGATAAGTATTATCGGCACGCGTAGACGAGGCTTTACTTTGTGTCTAAAGAGAACTAGAGCCTTGCTTTGGAATTACTAGCAGCAAAATGGACACTGGATGTGTGTATTTTATGATCACTGCAGGTAATTACTCCTTTAATATTGAGAAGTTTCATACCCAAGTGCACTTTGCCAGGACCAGACTCGATCTCTGGGGAACCCCAATGCTGTATGCAGGATGGAAGATGTCGGTCGATTGCATAGGAATTGGCTACTGTTCACATTTAAATGACACTGAATCGATGTTTGCATTTAGAGCTTGACGGCAAAAAATCGACTACATCAATTAGTGAAGGTGAATCGCATAGGATATCAGGTAGGATGGGTCCAAGAACCTTGGAAACAAAAATACAAAAAGAAGAGCAGGAGCCCAGTATGGTGTAGTGTGTTGTGAATATAGAGTAGAGATGTATAGTAAAAACGGGGTACTCACAAACCAGGGTTGCTCATCGCAAACCACCTTCAGTGCATGTGGGGAACAGGAACACCTGTCCAGCACTCGGGTTAGGAAGAGGGTCTCTCTTTGTAAATGTCACTCTCTCTGAAAAAGAGGCCAAACAGAGGTGTAACAATAGACCCTGCAAAGGATGCAGCTGCAGGGGGCCCAGAAGACACAGGAGGCCCCCTCCTGAAAGACTGACAACTCAGGGAAAGGAGTGAAAAAGCTTTCTGCTCTCTGCACAATTGTTCTAATGACTGCATCTAACCAGCCACTGATAACTAATCATAAAAAGTTTTGTAGGCAAAGATTTCTAGAAAGTCCCTATTCAGTGCAGGGGGAGGGGCCCCATCCAAAGTTTTGCAGGGGCCCCAGTGATTTCTAGTTACGCCCCTGGGGCCAAAGGTCTTAACCCCCCCCCCCCCCCCCCAAGCAGTAGCAATGTTAGGGAGTCTTGCCCAAGGAACTCCTTACTGAATAGGTGCAGCTTACTGAACAGGCAGAGCCAAGTTTTTAACTCAAGTCTCCTGTGTCAGACGCAGAGCCCTTAACCAGTACACTATCCAGCCACAGTCACTGGTTCGATTACCGCAGTAGGAGGGAGTTGAAGTTAGAAAGGGTGTTGAGATGTTCCGTCACAAGTTCACTTACCGTATTTACCAGGGAATACAAATTAGCTAGGGTCTAAAGAAAAATCTGCATCTAACAATTAATAAAAAAGTGGTGTTCTTATATCAATAAAACTTCAGAGCTGGAATAAATTAAGACTATTTTATTGCACAATAAGATTTATTGTCTTATTGTGCAATTAATGTGTTTTTATATGTGTGGGGCTTTTTTTTAGAGCGGACGTGCGAATCGCATACAATGCAAGTCATTCCAAATGCAAAACTTTGCATGCCAATGTGAAGTTATTTACATACAATTTCAGTAAAATTAACTTTGTTTGAGATGCATGAAAAAATCGCAAACCCAAAAAAAATTGAATGCAAAAATTGCAAAACGCAGAACCGAAATATGAGAAACGTAAAAAATGCTGCTAAAAATCACAGGAATAAGTGTGAAGGCACTAGTGGATTATTGCACTGAGGACTGATGGGCTGATTTATTAAGACAGGTAGCCAGAAATGTGGAGCATTTGCCAAATGCAACCAATAAAGATTCAAATTAAATAAAGATTCTTACTGCTTGCTTTGGGCAACTTACTCCATTTTGTGCTCTATTTTATTCTGCACATTTTTTCATACATTTTAATTCCTTTAGGTCGCATTGACAGTGAGATGTTATGGTCGCTTACCGCACTGCAATGCTAATCCTATGTGCCGTTCACAGTGCAACGTTAAAGTCGCATTAAAAATGTTGCGTTATGGTAACTCACTGCTTGCAGTGAGTTACCTCTTAACGCAGACATGTTGCATTAAAACGCAACGTCCCGCTGTGAATGCGACCTTAGTGTTTTTCATTACCCCAGTGCCAGCAAGGAGCAGGCCTGATATGTCATCCCGGCTGTTGGTTTTCAAGTACTAGGCCTCTTTCACAGAAGGACGCTGCGTTTCAGTGCGACGTTAAGGTCACACAACGCGGCCCTAACGCAACGCGTATAGACTTTAACTTGAATGTTATTGTGCGTTCTTTAACACTGCATTAAGTGTTATGACATCTTTCTTTATGCGTCTCTTGGTGCGCTGTTTTCGTCGCACAGTGATGGAACGAAAATGGCGCATGCGTTACATTTTTTTTTATAAAGAAAAAAAAACATTACTGAGCATGTGCAACACAAGTAACACAGCTAATAACTTGTATAACGCACAGCATGCAGCACTATCTAATAACGCTACACGTTACACACAAACGCAATGTGCACTGTGACTGTCGCACAGATTTAGTATTGCTGTGCGTTAGTCTGCGTTGAAACATTTTCTAACGTGCAACTTTAACGTAGCCCTGTGAAAGGGGCCTTAGTCCATACATTCTTTTTAATTTTTTAGCATACTGTATAAGACACTCCTGAATATAACACAGAGTAACCAAGCAGCTCAGGGTGACCCAAACTACTAGGAATGTATAGGGGGATAAAAGGAACCAAAAAGCCCTCCTACTAAAAAAAGAAAAGCTTGGTGTAATTGCCTTCTTAAAACAGAAGGACATTTGCAATAATTCAGTTATAAGTGAACATTTGTGGTTACCCACAATGCACTACCACTAAATATGCAAATTATCCCTTTTATAACACACACCTAGGTTTAGAGGGAAAAAAAACAGTGGAAAAGAAATATACTAAACCTGGTGCAATCATGGTCCAGGAGCATCTTGTAGATTTTCTTCCCCAACTATTGTGTCTTCCAAGTGTTCTACTTTGTCCACCATGTGTCCGCCAGTGTTCCCCATATCTCCTTCTATGTCCCCCTTGTGTCCTCTGTCTCCCTTTGGCTTTCTAAACTTCCCTCCCACCTCCCTCATGTCCTCCTGCACCCCCCCCCCCCCCAATAAATGAAAGCAGCGGCAGCATGTCTCACCTAACCCATTATGTCCCACATAACCCAGAGACCTCTCCTATCTCTCACTGTTCCCCTAGTTCCGGCTTCTGCTGATCGCATCATCAGCAGAAGCAGCACAAAGGGTATAGTGAGGGGAGTGGACGAGGACACATGGGGAGCAGAGGAGCACATGGTCGGGGACAATACAGGGAGTCCCCGACATTGCGACAGATCGGCAGTTCATATTGGCAGGCGTTCATAAGGCAGGGAGTCTATGCATTTGGAATATAAAATGCAGAAAAGGTGCATCTTATATTCTGAAAAATACAGTAATTGTAATATGCAAAGATAATTAACAACATTTACAATTACATCGCAGCACTAAAAAATGTAAAATTCTGGCTGCAAGCTGTGGGGGGATGTGAACATTTTAGAGCCAACATTTTTATAATGGTAAAAAAAACATTATTTTCATATTACTTTGTACTGTTTGTATAATTGCTTTTAAAGGACACCTTAGTCCAAAACAAAATTTTAAAAGGGGGAAGCAGGCATGTGAAGTGGGCTCTCCTCATGCCTGCCACTCCTGCGTTCTCCTGTGGTGCCCTCGGTTACTCTGTACCGACCCAGAAGTGCTCTGCACATGCATAATGTGTAGTTGTGTTGTAGTGCGCATGCGCAGAGCGCTTCCGTCCCTGGGTTCGTGGTCAAGGACCAGAGCAGAGCAGAGCAGTGCCTCCTCAGCCCTCACCGACCCTTCCAACCAGGAAGTAGCTTTGGAGGGTCGGTACAGAGTAATGGAAGCTGCCGGAGGAGGACCAGGGGAGATAAGGAGAGCCTGCTATACATGGCTTCTCCTCCTGTTTTAAAATTTTCTTTTGGACCAAGGTATCCTTTAAAGGCACTTTTGATTAACATGCATGAACATTGATTAACATTGATGATCTCACTGGCCCTTCTCATCTCATTAACCATCACACAGGGGCAGATCGCTTCTTTGACAACATCCAGGATATGATTGGGTACCGGCCCTGGTCAGTTATCAAGATATTCTGGGTGGCTGTGACTCCAGCAGTGTGTCTGGTAGGTGATTCTTCATCATACATATGCTAAGCTCATTGCTCACAATTGCCACTATTCAATAAATCTTTTTTCCAAGTTTTGCGACATGGTAACCGTAGCTTTTTTTCATTTTTGCTGTACAACCGATTTGATATGATATAAAATATTAGTTCATTTGGGGTTGGAAATATTACATTTTATTTCAGTGTTTCAATGATTTCACATTTCTACTTTTTTCACAAGACTGGTAAAAAATACTGTATCTCCAGTTTCTGATTTCTTGTACTTTTGATTTATATTTTCCCTCTTTATTAATGGTACATTTTTGTAACAAATAAAAAAATGTATGCCATGCCTATATCATCAAAAATAAAACTAAATGTAAGGCAAATACTTTTGAATAATTCTGAATAATAAAAAATATTGGCCATTATTCAATTCCCTTTTCTCCTCTTAGGTGATATTTTCCCAACTTAGTAATAAAATGCCTTTTAAGGCCCCTTTTACACTACACTTGTTTCATTGCGGTGTTACCCTTTCTGCACACAGGGTAACGCAACAGCAATGAAAGTCTATGGAGCCTAGTACAATTACCCCATCGTGTTGTGTTGGAAGTTCCCGACCAGCCGCTGACCCGCCACAAAGACTTCCGCAGAATGCATAAGTCAATGGGCCATTCAGAAAATGTAAATATGTTGGCAGCGGTGGTGCGGCCCGCATGTAGGAACAACAAGATGACGGCGGGAAAACCCGGGTATCCCAGTGATGTACTTCCTGTCCAACAGGAAGTATGTCACTAGGTGAGGGGCGGCGAAGGGCATGCAAGGGCGGTGCTATGCATATGACCCTATCAGCACAGTCTGCCGCAGGGTCATATGAATGCAGTTTTTAGCGTTGCTGTGCGATGCAATGGTGTAGAACTTTCCTAAATACCCGGAAAGCAACAACAACCTCAAAATAATTTTGATATGACTCTTTTTACCGTCCTACTACTTTTTCAATTGTCAGGTACATATTTTGTACATAAGAAGAAAAGTCAGGAAAAAAGTTAATTGGTCCATTGTGTTGCAACCTTACGAAAAATAAACTATTATCTCTTTTAAGAAAACTTGTAATCTGGAAAATATATAAAGTCAGTAATGGAACCTTATCCCACTAACTACTTTTAAAGGAGCACTGTAACCACCCCTCCCCCCCCCCCCCCCCAAAAAAAGTGTTTAACTTACTTGGGGCTTCTACCATCACCCCCCGCAGACTCCTTGGCCCGCCTGGTACAAAACTATTCTCCGGTCCACCGCTGCGGCTCACTTCTGGTATTTGCGACTTTGTCGCAAGCCATTGCACCTGTGTGGCCCTGGCCGAGCACGCTCTCCATTCTGCTAACATCAGCGTATTGCGCCTGCGCAGGAAGCTCCCGGTGACGCCAGCGGGAGTGAAGACTTGTGGCACAGTGGCTTGCAACATTAAAGTTGCAAATACCAGAAGTAAGCCGCAGCGGGGGACCAGAGCATTGTTTTGTACCAGACGGTCAAAGGATGTCTGCTAGGGGGCCACAGAAGCCCCAGGTAAGTTAAACTTTTTTTGGGGGGGGGGGGTTTACAGTGCTCCTTTAAAAAAATACTTGTTGACCAAATAAAACTGCAAGAGGTGCGATTTAAGCTGGTAAATAACTCTGATGAAGTCCTGCTCTAAAATACCCTAGTCTCTGTGGCCCTTATTCAATTCACTTTTTCTCCAAGTTTTCTCCAAGGAGATAATTTTTCATCAACTCTTTAAGTTAACTTTTCAGCAATCTGCAATTGGAAATACCAAAAAGTAGGTTAATAAATGATAATTATTCGGACAGTGACTACTTTTTTTCCTTGCTGGGCCCATATGTAATTAACTTTTTCTCCTGAGTTTTCTCCTAGGTGATATATTCACATCTTGTAAATGAAATACCTTTTAAACCTCTGACAAGAAAGAAAATGCTCAAAATTATGTTGACAGTACTTTTTCACCAACTTTTTGGTACTTTTTCAGTTGAAAAGTGCTGAAAAGTTATTTCGAGAAGATCAAAAAATTATCTCCTAGGAGACAATTTTGGAGAAAAAGTTAATTGCATATCTGGTGGCTGGTGGTTTAAAATGCATTGTATTGACAAGGTAAAATATCACCTAAGAGAAAACATGAGAGGAAAAAATGTTATTTAAATAAGGGCCTATGTTTCTGGTTGGTTTTCCATGTCATTCGGTAACAAAAGTTTCTGTAACCAAATACATTCCCTTGCAATTCCAGCTTACTACAGTTTATACAAAATCAAGGAAGCAGTGGGGGTTTCAGTGGAGGCACATAGTATATAAAGGCATCACTTTTAATGCATATTTAGTTAAAATCCTTAAAGAGGAACTGTAACGACAAAACGTCCCCTGGGGGGTACGCACCTTGGGTGGGGGAAGCCTCCGGATCCTAATGAGGCTTCCCACACCGTCCTCCATCCCTCAGGGGTCTCGCTGCAGCCCTCCGTGCAGCGGTGACGTCAATATTTACCTTCCCGGCTCCTGCGCAGGCGCTCTGACGGCTGTCGGCTCCGAAGTAGGCGGAAATACCCGATCGCCGTCGGGTCTGCTCTACTGCGCAGGCGCAAGTTTCCGGCGCCTGCGCAGTACAGCGGACCCGACGGAGATCAGGTATTTTCGGCTATTTCCGTGCCGAAAGCAGCCACAGCGCCCTCGCTGGAGCCAGCAAAGGTAAATATTGAATCTACAGTCGGGTCTGTTGCCGGCTGTTCAGAGGGCTGCAGCGAGACCCCTGTGGGACAGAGGACGGCGTGGGAAGCCTCATTAGGATCCGGAGGCTTCCCCCACACCCGAGGTCAGTACCCCCCAGGGGAGGTTTTTGATGTTACAGAGTCTCTTTACAGAGGATCCATAAATTAAAAACAGAAAATAGTCACAGTTTCTAAAACATCCATGCGCTATGTACTATACTCCGCCGGAGAGAGAAGGAGGGAGCGCACTGCGCTTGCTCAGACTGACTAAACTTGCGGGACGCGGTACAGAAGACAGAGAAGACTGAAGACGGCAGCGTAGGAGCGATCCGTGCGGATGGGGCTGAAGGAAGCCCCAGGTATGTATAAATCTTTGCATATAGTTAGTCGCTGGTAGACTTTAGAGTTCCTCCCTTGTCTAGCCACTCTTCTGGTTATTGATTGTCTCTGGTACTGTTAACACCACCCCTATTTACTGTCATCAGAGGTGTGATTTAAAGAGAAACTCTAACCAAAAATTGAACTTTATCCCAATCAGTAGCTGATACCCCCTTTTACATGAGAAATCTATTCCTCTTCACAAACAGACCACATCAGGGGGCGCTGTATGACTGATATTGTGGTGAAACCCCTCCCACAAGTAACCCCTCCCACAAGAAAAGTTCGAACTTTTGTGGGAAATAGCTGTTTACAGCTGTTTCCATCTGCCAAAAACCATGCAGCATCTACATCACCTGCCAACAGTAAAATGTTCACTGGAGTTCCCTAAACCTAAACTGAAAATTAAAAGTCAAAATAAGCATACACAAGTCATACTTACCTTCCATGTAGTCTACTCCTCAGTGTCTTTCTCCTGTCCCGTGTCCTGTTTGTTCACTGTGATCAAGGGAATTTTCCGTCCTCCATTTTGAAAATGTCCATTACCCATAACAGCTTTCTGGTCAGCACACAGTTAAACTGTAACATCACCGACTTGAGCCATAGGGAAACATGGACATTACCTGGTACATTAGTTTTCCTCTCAGCTATAACTGACAGCAACTGATATTTTACTGACAGCAACTGATATATTTCAGAGCTGACAAAATATTGTCAGAACTGGAAGGGATTATTGTCAGAAGAAAATGGTGATCGTCTGAGATGAACTGATGGCAAGGTAACTATGTAATGTTCATTTGAAGTTACCTCATGTGTTTATTTTAAATATTTTTACTCAGTACAGGTTCTCTTTAAGCTGTGATTGTAGCTCCACCCCCAAGGAGCTACTCTCTCGGTTTCCAATTCTCCAACTCTCTCTGTCTCTATCTTTAGGCAACGTTCCTGTTTACTGTGATCAAATACATGCCTCTGAAGTACAACAACATCTATGTATATCCTCCATGGGGGTACGCCATAGGCTGGCTTATGTCGCTTGCCTCCATGATCTGCATTCCCACATATGCCATTTATATTCTGCTGAGAACCGAGGGATCCTTTATAGAAGTAAGTAAATCAACTATTTTCTAATGTATTTTCTGGTATTTGTACAGTGTCAGCCTTCATTTGATCAAATCGGAATGGTCTTAGGGATGATCTTTGGGTTTAGGGTGTCCTGTGCAGTATGTTAGTGTGGCAAACCCATTTAGCCCATTTCTATAATACTACTAAATATATAATTTTTATTATTGTTATTTTTTTTACTATTAGTAACATTGTAAGTTTGGCTGTAAAATAACATTCGTCTGTCATGTTTAACCCTTTACAATCCATTTTTGGATCATCCATGTCCATCCCAGGACTTACTGGGTAATTCAGGGAGTGCTGCAGCAGAAGGGATCTGGATGCTCTGTAAAAAAAGAGGAAAAAGCAAGCTGCCACTCTGAGAACTATGAAATTACCAAAACTTTATTGAATCAGAAACAAACGGACAACCCACTATATCCAAACCTATTAACCCCTCACCCCCCCCCCCCCCCCTCACTGGACAACATACAAGGAGCACTCCCTGACACGTTCACACTCACTCTCATACCACACAGTTCAAACTCAGGATCGGCCGATCCACTAAATTGTATGTGTGTAGACAGAGCTGGACTAAAATACCATATATCATAAATAGATCTAATGTGCGTCTATCAGAAATCAGCAAGAGTTATTTTCTCTGTAGCGCAACTGAGTGTATATGCAGATCTGAGGCAATTTCACCTTCAATTAATGAACTACATGTCTGCTGTATTCATGATGAAAAGTATCAATTTCATATGGCCGCATAATACAGTCCAAGCACTGAAATTCAACCTTTCCCCGGTAAGCACTCTGTCCATAGATTGCTATCTGCTCAGTGCACATTGTTACCTTTCCGTAGTAGCTTTCCAAGCCGTTACCATCCAGTTAAACCAGTGCCGTGGCGTCCTACAGCTAACATATACCTTGCTGCCATGGTTGAAAGTCCTTACTCGCCATTCAATCAGCAATTCATCACCCATGTGCAAACGCTCATGGCCACTCCTCTGGTCCAGCGCATCAAAGCCACGCTCTGGATGTTCTGTACCTCCTCACATTGGAGCGAGGAGACAACCCAGCATCAGGGGGAGAGTGTGTGTCACCAGCTTGTGTGTTGTAGCTCCGCCCCCATTTCATTCACGCCAGCATATTTCCATAACTGTGCAGCAAAGTGTGGAGGGGATCAAAGTGTCAGATTTTGTCCAACACTTTGATCCACATAGGGTGGTGCCTTCCCAGACCAGATACAGAAATAATACCCCTACTGACGGGCCCAAATAACATTTAAATTACGTGGTGCTGTGGCTGTGCATATGCCCGCGGTGATCAAAGTGTTGGGCTTAGTCCGACACTTTCATCTAAGGGGGCAGATGCTGTACCGAATTTTATCTGGCAACAATGGCCCCTAGCAACACCCAATTTTTCTTATGCCTATGTCTGACATTGGACCTGTACTGGTAAAGACCAATGTCCCATGTAGTCCAACATTGTAAAGGGTTCACTAGAAAAATAAACATAAAAAAATAATAATTCATAAAATGTTTAAACAAGATTAAGAGCAGTTCCGATAGGAAATGTGGAAATTTAATGTCCACGGAATATGAATGAGTGTCCCTAATCATCTGAGATTGGAACATTATTGTTTTTATATTTTTATTGGTTTTAAATTTATTTTTATTGTTTAAATGATTTTACATTCCTCCTTCTTCACAAGAATGGTCAAAAATACTTCCAGTTGCTGAATTCTTATACTTCTGATTTATGCTAATGGTGCATTTTTACAACAAATAAAAAAATGATGCCATGTATGTATCATCAAGAATCAAAATTTAAATTTTAGGTAGTTCTTTGGAAAAGGGCCTTTATTCAATCAACTTTTCCTCCTAAGCTTACTCCTAGATGATATTTTCACACCTTGCCAATAAAATACCTTTTAAGTCACATGCAAGAAAACACTTTAAATAATCTTGACAGTACTTCTCCTACTTTTTGGTACTTTTTTTTTTCAATTGCGGAGTGCTGAAGAGTTATTTTAAAAACATGAAAAATTATCTCCTAGGAGAAAACTAAGGAGAAAAAGTGAATTGAATAAGAGCCCTTGACCATTGTATGGCCTCTTTTCGCTTTCCAGGCTCTTGTTGTTGAGCATAACATTTCTGAATTTTGGCAGAGGCTGCGGAAGGTCATCAGCCCAGCGGAGGACCTACCACAACCGAAAGATCAAGTGCAGGTATCGCGATCCTGGTGGCTCTGCTGCACTCCGAGAGTACAGTCGCCCAGCCCTCCTCCTGAAATCTGCGATTACAAGAAAACAAAAGTGACTTCCATGTGACAGTGGCAGACTGAAGATCTGGACTAACCGACTCACTGAACCTCAAATGCTGCAAACACATGGCTGATGTACAGAGATTCATTAAAGTGTACTAAAGATGTCAGATGAAAAATATTTGTTACTTACCCAGGACTTCCTCCAGCCCCATGAGCACTGAGGAATCCCACGCCGTCCTCCCGAGTGCCTCCATTCAGCCGCAATCACTCCCGATAATCTGGCTCAGTCGTGCCAGTCGGCTCTTCTGCACACGCCGTCTGGGAGAACCGCAAGGGATGCTTCCGTGCTCATGGGGCTGGAGGAAGCCCTGTGTAAGTAACAAATCTTTTTAATCGGTCATCTCAGTTTTCCTTTAAAATGTTAGTGTACTTGATTGAACTTCAACTTCATCCCAATCAGTAGCTAATACCCCTTTTCCCATGAGAAATCTTTACCTTTCTCAAACGGATCATCAGGGGTCTGTGTGGCTGATATTGTGGTGAATCTCCTCCCACAGTGTGATGTCATGACCATGGGGGCACTGCTGCCCATGGAAGGTTAGCCCTAACATATTTGGCCTAGGGGGCGGGAAAAGTATAAATCCGGCCTTGCAAGTCCCATTGTTGGCTATGGAATCTGGACTGTCCTCTGTCTAGTTTTAATGCTGCTTGTGTTGCTTTTGGACAAATTTATCCTGCTTTCTGTCCTTATTAAGTGTTATCACTTGCAAAAATGTAAACCATGCATTTATTTGAAAAATTAACAATGACAGCATAGTGAATGCTGAAAGTGAGAAATTATATTATTTTTAATTGATTTATATAGAATAATATTGTTGTTTTTTTAAAGTGTGTTCATTTATTTTAAAGTTTAAAAAAAGTTGGGATGTGTGCCTATTTACCATGTTACATCACCTTTTCTACACTGGTTTTGGGGAAATGAGAACAATTCTTGTTTTGAAATTAAAATTGTGTCCCATTCTTGTCTGATTTAGAATTTCAGCAGATCAACAGTTCAGAGTCTATATTTTTTTTGCTTCCTAAGGCACCAAATGTTTTGAATGGTCTGGACTGTAGGCAGGCCACTCATTTATTACAAGACAAATAACATTTATATTGCGCTTTTCTCCTTGCGGATTTAAAGCGCCAGAGCAGAGCAGCAGCCACTAGGGCGCGCTCTATTGGCAGTAGCAGTGTAAGGGAGAATTGCCAAAGGTCTCCTACTGAATTAGTTCTGGCTTACTGAACAGGCAGAGCCGAGCTTCGAACCCTGGTCTCCTGTGTCAGAGGCAGAGCCCTTAACCATTACACCATCAGCCAACTGCAGGACCATGCTGTAGGATGTGGTTTGGCTGGGGGTGCTTTCACACTGGGCCAGTGCGGTAATTTTACTGCATCCCACTGCAGCCCAATGAAAATCTATTGGGCTGTTCATACCGACATGGTGTGGCGCGATGCAATGGTAGTGACGTTTTTTGTCGCTTCCCTGATTCAAGGACAGATCTACGTTACCGTGCGGTTCTGCGTCAACGTGCAGCAGACAGGTGGCATTGCAGCACGAAAGAATATTTTTACAATACGTTTCCGTGCACTTCCGTATTTCCAAAACAGGAAGTGAGCGTCACTTCCTTTTTGGCTCTTAGCTGTAGTAACGCAGTAATCACCAAAGGCATGTTTTTGGTGGTGCAAGTCAAGCAAGGCTTTCTCTGAAGAAGACAAATGGATGGCATCATATGTTTCCTCAGAACCTGTGCCTTCCCAGATGTGTAAGCCATCTATGCCATGTGCACTAATGGGCCCCCATACCATCTGGGACCCTGGTTTTTGAACTGATAACAATCGAGATTGCCCTTATCCTCTTTGTCCTAGAGGATGCAGAGTGTCCATGTTTTCCAAAAAAAATAATTTAGGATTAGTCAAATCACTGGTCATTTTTCCTCTACACTTATCCCAATAAGCTTGCATGTAGAGAAAGTGCTTCTGGTTAGTGTTTATATACTGTATGTTTTCTTTCTGTGCATGGTAGAGCTTTAAAGTACACCTAAATCCCACCATTCCAGTGCAGGGTTCCTCTGTAGCTATTTGACTCATGACTCATGTTTCTTCTAGCCATGTGCAAGGCCATGGATGAGCACATCTGTGCTGGGCATGAATGGGTAAGGTCCAAGCATGCCCAATAGAACAAAATGCTTGTGCATGGTGGAAAAAAGACACGTAGGAGCGACTTTGTTCTACTGACAATGTGCAGCCAGGTCCTACTCATGAATGCCCAGCAGAGATGCACTCATCCATGACCGGCAACACGGTTGAGAAGATGACTAAGTATCTTGCACTGGAATGGTGACCTTCACCAGGATTCTGGAAGTCTTGGGACTATCAAGAGGCTTCCAGCTACTGATATAAGTATTTCACTTTTTTCATGCATTTCAGGTGTGCATTTTTTATTACAACAACAAAATGAGGTTTTTTTTGGAAGAGCTCCTCCTAAGCCCATGTAGTGATTTGCACTACAGGATTGTCGTATTTAATATAGCACCACCTGAAAACCCAAAGCTCACTGCTTTTTTATTTTGGCTTTTAGTCATGTCCCTTACATACAGAGATTTCTTTGTACTCTCTGAATCTTTAAAGTGTACCTGAGATGGAGAACAATAAATAAAATATACTGTACATACAGTGGTGTGAAAAACTATTTGCCCCCTTCCTGATTTCTTATTCTTTTGCATGTTTGTCACACTTAAATGTTTCTGCTCATCAAAAACCGTTAACCCTTAGTCAAAGATAACATAATTAAACACAAAATGCAGTTTTAAATGATGGTTTTTATTATTTAGTGAGAAAAAAAACTCAAAACCTACATGGAGCTGTGTGAAAAAGAAATTGCCCCCTGAACCTAATAACTGGTTGGGCCACCCTTAGCAGCAATAATTGCAATCAAGCGTTTGAGATAACTTGCAACGAGTCTTTTACAGTGCTCTGGAGGAATTTTGGCCCACTCATCTTTGCAGAATTGTTGTAATTCAGCTTTATTTGAGGGTTTTCTAGCATGAACCACCTTTTTAAGGTCATGCCACAACATCTCAATAGGATTCAGGTCAGGACTTTGACTAGGCCACTCCCAAGTCTTCATTTTGTTTTTCTTCAGCCATTCAGAGGTGGATTTGCTGGTGTGTTTTGGGTCATTGTCCTGCTGCAGCACCCAAGATCGCTTCAGCTTGAGTTGACAAACAGATGGCCGGACATTCTCCTTCAGGATTTTTTGGTAGACAGTAGAATTCATGGTTCCATCTATCACAGCAGGCCTTCCAGGTCCTGAAGCAGCAAAACAACCCCAGACCATCACACTACCACCACCATATTTTACTGTTGGTATGATGTTCTTTTGCTGAAATGCTGTGTTACTTCTACGCCAGATGTAACGGGACACGCACCTTCCAAAAACTTCAACTTTTTGTCTCGTCGGTCCATAAGGTATTTTCCCAAAAGTCTTGGCAATCATTGAGATGTTTTTAAGCAAAATTGAGACGAGCCTTAATGTTCTTTTTGCTTAAAAGTGGTTTGCGCCTTGGATATCTGCCATGCAGGCTGTTTTTGCCCAGTCCCTTTCTTATGGTGGAGTCATGAACACTGACCTTAATTGAGGCAAGTGAGGCCTGCAGTTCTTTAGATGTTGTCCTGGGGTCTTTTGTGGCCTCTCGGATGAGTTTTCTCTGCGCTCTTGAGGTAATTTTGGTCTGCCGGCCACTCCTGGGAAGGTTCATCACTGTTCCATGTTTTTGCCATTTGTGGATAATGGCTCTCACAGTGTTTCGCTGGAGTCCCAAAGCTTTAGAAATGGCTTTATAACCTTTACCAGACTGATAGATCTCAATTACAGTACTTTTTGTTCTCATTTGTTCCTGAATTTCTTTGGATCTTGGCATGTCTAGCTTTTGAGGTGCTTTTGGTCTACTTCTCTTTGTCAGATAGCTCCTATTTAAGTGATTTCTTGATTAAAACAGGTGTGGCAGTAATCAGGCCTGGGGGTGACTACAGAAATTGAACCCAGGTGTGATAAACTACAGTTTAGTTATTTTTTAACAAGGGGGGCAATCACTTTTTCACACAGGGCCATGTAGATTTGGAGTTTTATTTTCTCACTAAATAATAAAAACCATCATTTAAAACTGCATTTTGTGTTCAATTATGTTATCTTTGACTAATAGTTAACGGTTTTTGATGAGCAGAAACATTTAAGTGCGACAAACATGCAAAAGAATAAGAAATCAGGAAGGGGGCAAATAGTTTTTCACACCACTGTACATGGGGCTTCCTCCAGCGCCCTCCGGCCTGATCTCTACCACGTCGTCATCTGTTGCCTCTCCGTTCTCCTGCAAATTGCCCTGGAAAATCCTCCAGTCAGGGCCAAATGCACATGCGCATGCACAGTCCGGCCAGATGCACTCCCCTCTCTTGCTCCCGTTGCTGGGAGCCTGGCATGCGCAGTTGGCCCCAGACTGGAGGACCAATTACGGGTAAACAGAGAGGCAGAGGAGGATGGAGTGGAGAGATTAGACCAAAGGGGGCTGGAGGAGGCCCCCATGTATGTATATTTTCTTTATAATCCCCCATCTCAGGTTCCTTTTAAGCCCCCTTTTACACTTACTGCATTGTGTTGCTTCCACCTAATGCACCTCATCCCAATGGCCATTATAGTCAAATGAATATGACATACTTCCTGTGGTGTGACAGAAGTGCTCCAACTGACGCAGAAGCTGCAGTGCGTTACCGCACCGCACACAGCACTGGAAGCAATAAAAGTCAATGGTAACATGAACATTTTTAATTTTTGGCGCATTTGCGGTGCAGTATGCAGATGCAGATTTTAAGATGATTTAATTTCTGTCCACTGATGTGGGAAAATTTTTGAAGGCAGGTTGTCTCCAATTTCCCTGTCAATGCAGTCTGCCGCATATCCTTACGTGTGTGTAATGGTGCAATGCTTTGCGCTAGCCATTTTGCTGCTCGCACATTGGATTGCACCAAGTGTAAAAGGACCCTCAATGATAAGTACTATACAGGATGAAATGTCCAGGGCCATACGCAATTCCAGGTGATAGGAAGCTTGTTGCATGCAAGTTTCGTATCACCTGACCATTGTTTTGGGGATACTGGCTGGTTCCACCTGTGCGATGGCTGAGCGAGCAAAGCCTCGCTCAGGCGAATAATATTCATTGGCTTGAGCATTTCTCATACCAGCCGAGTGATCTCGGAGCGAAGTTTGTGCTTTAGAGCTGTCTTTCAGGACCACAGCACTTCTATCTCGCTCCTATGTAATCTGCCAAACCTCCACTTCACAATGCCAGGCACCCAGACACACTTGCTGTTACAGACATCGCGACACTGTACCAATGTCAGCTGCGGCGGCTAGCAACACTCTCTCTCAATGTCAGTGAAGCTATGCAGGGGACCAAATCTCATTCCATTTTAAGTCCATGACAAGTACTGATTTGTGTACAGGGACTGGTTTACAATCGTCATAGCGATGGGTCATTAAAATGATACCTCTCACATACTAGTGATGGTATCAGTTATACCAGGGTGCTATCAAAGGGGATCATTTCATTCCAAACGTGAAAACAGTGATCATTGTAACTCCCCCCCAAGTGTCACAGCCTCATCTTGCTTCATGGAAGAGTCAGCCTGCATGTATGTTACTGTCTCACCCCACATCCTAGTAGTAAAAAGGTTGGTCAGCACACCAGCTTCTTCAATGAGCGAAATTTAATCAATCACATGTCAACACTCAGGTTAACAATTGTTTCGGGGCCACAATTCCCTGCTTGTCTCTCACACATTTGCCACCAGGGAGTGCCTTCCGCTGCTCACAGCAGCTAGGAGGATTCCCAGCGCGCAGTGTCCGTGTGAAGCGGATAGCTGCGTGCTGGTATAGTTGTATCTATGGGTTGCCATCGCAACCGGCGTAGCGTCGTCTCCATAGCGACGCGGACGCGCAGCTTAGTGCGCATGAGTAATGTGCATGATCGGTGATGCGCACGGAGGGCGGGATGTCCCCGGCTTGCGGTGCGCTGATTGGCCTGGTGGCGGAGCGCAGTCTGCTGGGTAACAGGTTGCGTTGGCAACCACTCACGGAGGCAGACCTGGTGGCAATAACGGCTGAAACAGCGGGAGGCGGTGGTTTGGCGCGATTCCTGGAGCCAATGGATTTAAGATTACGCATTATTGACAGGTGATGTTGTATGACAGATTGGGGTATATACATGGATTATGCATTTATACCTACTTATGTCTCGTGCAATTCATCTGTCTATGTTGTGATTATTGCTCATATGCATATGTTGGAACTTTGATTGTTGATTTAGGGGACAGAAATGTGATGTTTACATTGTGATGAGGGAGGGGTGTGTTTCATGATTAGGGGTTGTTCTGCTTAGTCACTAGGTGTATATATTTGGTGCAACCTTTTTTAACACTGTTTGTCTGCACTGTTCTGATGAAGGGGATCCTTTGTGGCCCCGAAACAATTGTTAACCTGGGTGTTGACATGTGATTGATTAAATTTCGCTCATTGAAGAAGCTGGTGTGCTGACCAACCTTTTTACTACTGTGATACTACCCTGGATGTTGCTTAGCATCCTAGGTCATGCACCCGAAGTTACCACTGGGACAAGTGTGCCTCTCCGCATCCTCTTTACCTATCTCCCCACATCCTGGCATCCTCCATACACCAGCCCTTGTGGTTTTACCCAACTCAAATAAATCAAATCAAATATCTGATCTGACAGACTGTGTGTTGTTCATGTTGATTACTCTTGTAAAATGAGAATTCCCGCACTTAGATACATTTCTGTAACTCTATCAGTGCAAAGTTTCCTCCACTCAAAGAGTTTGACAGTATAAAAGACACAGACACATTAAAATAAAAATATATAATTTAATTTGAAATTTTAATCTCAAAATAAGCTTTTTTTTTGCTACAGAGACTGAAACAAGAAACATGATTTACACTGACAGCTTTGTTCCATGCTCACGCTAAATACATGCTGCGTGTCCTAACGTTTACATTTTGCATTATATTTCCTTCCTTGTATTGTATTTATACATCACGTTTATCATACAGTACAGGGTATAGGAGACGGTACTGTCATTACACAACTCTAGATGATGCGAGACTAGAATACATTTTCACATGGAATACTTACACTGTTCAAGAAAGCACAGCAGGTGGTTAAAGAGGAACTTCAACCAAGGATTAAACTTCATCCCAATTAGTTGCTGTTATACCCTTTCTAATGAGAAATCTTTACCTTTTCTCGAATAGATCATGGGGGAGAGTGCTGGTGTGAAATTGTGGAAAACCCCTCCTACATTGTGATGTCATGATCATGGTCATGACGGTTTTTCTTTCTGTGAACCTTGCATTGTAAGAAATATCAGCTGCTTCCAACTGCCGAGCAGCCAATATCTCCCTCTGTGCATAAATATATATATATATATATATATATATATATATATATACATATATATATATATATATTAAAAAAACAGCCTTTTAGCCTATTACAGTGGACTTAGGTGTTAGCCTATTATTAGTGGGTGTGGTTATATAGTTAATGGCAGTTGCTGCTGCCTAGTTTTTTTTTCTTGTCTACCAGTAGTAAAAATGATGATCTGTAGGCTCATTGTCGATCAAACAGCATGAACGAATTACATGGCAGATATCAATAATTTCTTGATCTATTTTTTTAACTTCTCACTTTGCAATGTCCAGTGGGATGCGAAAGTTTGGGCAACCTTGGTAATCGTCATGATTTTCCTGTATAAATCGTTGGTTGTTAAGATAAAAAATGTCAGTTAAACATATCATATAGGAGACACACACAGTGATATTTGAGAAGTGAAATGAAGTTTATTGGATTTACAGAAAATGTGCAATAATTGTTTAAACAAAATTAGGCAGGACCATAAATTTGGGCACCAGAAAAAAGAAATGAAATCAATATTTATTAGATCCTCCTTTTGCAGAAATGAAAGCCTCTAAACACTCCCTGTAGGTTGCAATGAGAGTCTGGATTCTGGTTTGAGGTATTTTGGACCATTCCTCTTAAAAAAAAAAAACATCTACTGTATAGTTCATTCAGGTTTGATGGCTTCCGAGCATGGACAGCTCTCTTTAACTCACACCACAGATTTTCAATTATATTGAGGTCTGGGGACTGAGATGGCCATTCCAGAACATTGTACTTGTTCCTCTACATGAATGCCTTAGTGGATTTTGAGCAGTGTTTAGGATCATTGTCTTGTTGAAAGATCCAGCCCCGGCGCAGCTTCAGCTTTAAATTGTCACTGATTCCTGGACATTGGTTTTCAAAATCTGCTGATACTGAGTGGAATCCATGCGTCCCTCAACTTTGACAAGATTCCCAGTCTCTGCACTAGCCACACAGCCCCACAGCATGATGGAACCACACCACCATATTTTATTGTAGGTAGCAGGTGTTTTTCTTGGAATGCTGTGTTCTTTTTCCTCCATGCATAACGCCCCTTGTTATGCCTAAATAACTCAATTTTAGTTTCATCAGTCCACAGCACCTTTTTCCAAAATGAAGCTGGCTTGTCCAAATGTGCTTTAGCATACCTCAAGCGGCTGTTTGTGCTGTGGGCGGAGAAAAGGCATCCTCTGCATCACAATCGCATACAGCATCGCCTTGTGTAAAGTGCACCAAATTGTTGAACGATGCACAGTGACTCCATCTGCAGCAAGATGATGTTGTAGGTCTATGGTATTGGTCTGTGGGTTGACTCCGACTGTTCTCACCATTCGTCGCTTCTGTCTATCCGAGATTTTTCTTGGTCTGTCACTTCGAGCCTTAACTTGAACTGAGCCTGTGGTCTTCCATTTTCTCAATATGTTCCTAACTGTGGAAACAGACAGCTGCAATCTCTGAGACAGCCTTCTGTATCCTTCCGCTAAACCACGATAGTGAACAATCTTTGTCTTCAGGTCATTTGAGAATTGTTTTGAAACCCCCATCGTGCTATTCTTCAGAGAAAATTAAAAGAGGAGGGAAACGTACAACTGACCCCTGTGAGAAAACGCGGAGAAGCCGCCGCCAAATCTCAAGGTGAGGCGGCTGATTCCGCGTTCAACATGGCAGCTGGCGCGCAGTCGGAGCGCGGAGAAACCGCCGCATGCTTTGACAACAGGGCGGCGGTTTCCGCGTCCAATGCGGCAAGTTACACGCATAGGCCTGCGCCTCTCAGTAATGCGGAATGCGGACAAAATGCCGCACGCACGGACAGCGGTGCGGCGGATTCTGCATCCAACACAGCAGAAACATTACAACGCATGACTGGTGTGGCTGGGACTGATAGTCCACATTGGTTTAGGAGGACGCGTGCGCGCGTGCGCAGAGAGGCAGGGCCTTTATGGCAGTCAGAAGGGGGTCAGCTGACCAAGCCGGTCAGCTGACAATTTCAGCAACCTTCATTGGTCCAGCACTTAGGGGAGGCGCTGGAGAGCGCTAGGGTATATATACTGGGTGCTGGTCATTCATCTGGTGTCTGGCATTGCGATCACTACGTGGTAGCACTCAGACCTTGTCAGTATCTGTGTTTATTAGACAGTTTCGTAGGTGTTGATGATCACGGAGCTCACACCTTAGCCTAGGAATTCTGTTATTATCTGTATTATTATCTAGACCAGTTTCCAAGGTGTTGATGGCCAAGGAACTCACACCTTAGTCTAGGAATTCAGTACCATCTGTATTATTGTTATATTCTAGTCTAGTCCCTGGAGTGTGAGAATCTTGTAGATCACACTCAAGCTTAGGCATTGTTGATTATTTGTTATGACCTTCTGCTTTCCTGACCATTTTTCTGATCTCTGATTTTGTATCTTGTCATTCTGATACTCTGTTGCTGAACTCGGCTAGTCTCTGGAATCTGCATCCGTCTCCTGTTTCTATATCTGATCTGTCTATCTGTTGCCGACCTGGCCTGTCCAACCTCGAGAACTATCTTCCCAGTTTGGAGATAGTTCACTAACCTGTCAGTGACACTGCACCATTGGTGTCACTCTCGCTCTGTCCTTCCCACTGTCTCAGTCTGGCTCCGCCCCTTGGGGAGCACCAGACCTGTGGAAGGATTCTGATCCATAGCAGTAGCTCGTACTGTTTAGCACCTATCCTCCAGGTGCTTTGCTCAAAGTATTACTGTTGCACCAAACACTCTCATTATTAAGGTGTCCAGAGGTTAGTATATATATCTGATTATCGGTGATACTGCAGATCATCAATAATCGGGTATATTCTGCATTCTCGGTGATACTGCAAATCACCGGTAATCAGACCCTCTCTGTGTTACCCCGATCGTTACAACCCCCTTAAATACACTTTCTCATAATTTGATTCACCTGTGTATGTAGGTCAGGGGTCACTGAGCTTACCAAGCCAATTTGAGTCCCAATAATTAGTTTTAAAGGTTTTGGAATCAATAAAATGACAACAGTGCCCAAATTTATATATATCATATAGGAGACGCACACAGTGATACTTGAGAAGTGAAATGAGGTTTATTGGATTTACAGAAAGTGTGCAATAATTGTTTAAACAAAATTAGGCAGGTGCCTAATTTTGTTTAAACAATTATTGCACACTTTCTGTAAATCCAATAAACCTCATTTCACTTCTCAAGTATCACTGTGTGCGTCTCCTATATGATATATTTAACTGACATTTTTTATCATAACAACCAACGATTTATACAGGAAAATCATGACGATTAACAAGGTTGCCCAAACTTTCGCATCCCACTGTATTGATTTATTTTTTTACTCCTACAACTATTTTCGGAAAAGTTCCTCTTTGCAACCCTTTCCTGGGTCATTGGTTTCCAACTAAATGAATTACTTGATCTGACCTATTGCCCTCAACATGCCCAATGAATTAACTTCTGGCCTCTTGCACACTACATGCATATCTGATTTGCGATTTTGACACGATTTTACATGCAATTCCGATTTGCAGTTTTTAATCGGTACTGTATGCTGCGGTTTTTCTGCATTTTTCTTCTTGTGTTGATAGCATCCAGGGAAAAATCGGAATCGCAGATCAGAATTGTAAATCGGACTTGCCATTTGCAGTGTGCAAGAGGCCTCTGATTGATTTCTGACGGTATATTGATTGCAAGGGTGATCAGCTATGTTGAAACATCTTCATCCAGAGGACAAGGGACGGACAGCCTCATGTTACTGCATTGGATGGAGTGGTATACAAACTGTACAAGTGCTTCACTGTACTCGAGAACTGCTGTGAGTCTGCCTATTACACTGACAACTCCCTCTGCATTCCCCACAAATACCCCCTAAAGTGGCTATACACTGGTCAATGAGGCAAACAGATTGCACTGCTGTTCGGGTCCCCAGGTCTCCTAGTTACCCCTCCCTTCTGGGCTGTGCAGGACTTACACTCATCTGGTCCACCAAGGTGTCTTCTCTCCACCCCTGTAGGCTACTCCCTGTCTCTTCTCTCCTGGGCACCTGTGGCCCATGACAAATGCTAGAGGTCAAATACTACAGGCACCCTGGCACATACTTATGTGACCAATAGAGGCCTCTAGTGTAT
This sequence comes from Hyperolius riggenbachi, assembly GCF_040937935.1. Classification (NCBI taxonomy): domain Eukaryota; kingdom Metazoa; phylum Chordata; class Amphibia; order Anura; family Hyperoliidae; genus Hyperolius; species Hyperolius riggenbachi. The sequence continues at coordinate 436,646,325 of NC_090648.1, forward strand.
GGCTTCTAGCTTTTGTCATGTGACACAGGCACCCCGGGAGAGAAGAGACAGGGAGGAGCACCCGGCGGTGGAGTGAAATCACACCCCAAAGGACAGGTGAGTATAAGCTTTGCTGCCTAGTGCCTAAACAATTGTCATAAAATCGAACGCCACTAGAAGTGCACTCCCAACCTGCGACCGATGAGCGACATCTTCCATCCAGGGTAGTTGACCCAATCAATTTTGCCAGAAATTTGAACGATCAGGAATCATTTGCACCATCAATTTCTAGAAGATTTATCAAATAATCAAATGATCGAATAAGGGGAAAATATCGAAAAGTGTATGGCCACCTTAAGGCTGTGTGTGACGACAGGACTGTATACAGACAATCTGTTATCTGCACATCAGGTCTAATCAATGCTGTCTGTGGCCCATTTTTTTTCTTTATGTATTCAGAACACTAATCATAATTCCTAAGCAAATCAGGACCGACACTGTAAGCACAGACGCCAAGAAACCTCTCCAGATCCATCTCAGAATAGGCTTCCTGAAGGTTTTGCAAGCAGCCAGGAGGTTCTTCTCATATATCTCCATGGGGGTAAAATCAGTAATAAATTATTAAAATGTACCAGAGGCAACATGTGACATGACGAGACAGACATGTGTATGTACAGTGCAAAACATATGAATAACCAGGCTGTTTTACTTGTTTTATTTTACTGCCTGGAAGAGTTAATTTTTAGTCATGGAAGTGACAGCTTCTGTCTTGTCAGGAATATGGTAAACATCACTAATAAGCAAATTACAGTCATAAAAGTTTTCCTCACAGAATACAACTTCTGAGAGAAGGGGAAAATATAAAAAGATCAATAGTTCATGTGTTTTAATTTAGGGACACTTATTAGGCTGCCACTGAGCAGAGACAACAAAACATTCAATTTACTTTATAAATATTTAAATATAAAATAAAACCATGGGATAACTAAACTAAACTAAAGCCATTTTTAGGAGTAGGAGCATACCGTAAATACAATTGTTTATCTCATAAGTTTATTTTCACCTCAAGTTCACTTACTTTACTGTATAATTGATGATCAGTAGAATGGGGCTTGATTTACACTATTAGATAAGCATCTAACTTTTCAAAACTTTTTCCTCCTCACAGATTTGCTTTAAAGTGTAATTGTCGGGCATAAAATAAAAAAATCAATTATTTTATTTTTATCTGGTAAATAAGGCTGCTAACCAAGCAATCCAAAAGTTAAATGAGAAGCAATGATACACAGACAGAGTAAAGGAGGAAATTATGTCAGGATTGGCTTCAGGATAGCCACTGACAAAATGGAGACTCCTAAGAAGGATTTTCTTGTTTTTTTACCATAGAAAAATCACTAAAATCAAAATGTGGACAGTGCAATACATATGTTATGTAAGTAGAGCAATTATTTATCTACTTATATATGAGGGGTTTTTTTTCTGAGATAGTATGGCTGACAGCTCGATTTTAAATTAAGAAAAGAGAATTGCACTGATCACATGACACATACAATGCAGAAACCTTTAAATGTATCCACAAGAGGAAGACAATATTTTGTAGCAGAAACATCACAAGACGACAGTTTTATTTCGGTCCCCAATGTAGCTTAAGATTCATTTCATCTTACTTTATAGTACTAACAACAGCAGCCAATCGCCCTGTGACCAGCTGAGCTCTGATGGGCCACATGGTGGAAATCATGGTGGTAATAAATGGAAAGAATACAGTACTAAAAATAAAAAAAAATCTGCTTTCTACTGTTCAAATGCCTTCAAGGTTGGACCACCTGGCGGGAGAAAACACAGCTGTGTGTTCAGTCTGTTCTGGCGTTTGTACACGTGTGTTTACACAACCACTGATGTCACCACTGAATACAAGAAGATGTGACTGTGTAAGCATGTATACTCTTGTAGCTGTGCCCAGAAAAAGATCGCCGCCTGCACACTCCATGTACTGAGCGTACACATGCACAGCGCTCCGTCCTAGCACAGAGATTCCTCCAGGGGGGTCACCGCTCTCACCTGCGTCTGCTGGTCTCGCACCGACCTCTGAGGCAGATCTGGATCTGGGCAGGTGAGCTGACGAAATCTCTGGAAAACAGAAGGATTGAAATGGGTTATACAACAGAATGCAGTTATAGAAAAACCCTTATATAGTAAACCTCTGGCTATAGTAAGCTCAGTTCCTTTGGTCCTGACCATGCACGTGCACTAATACAGTATACAATTTACAGAGCTGGGACAAGGTCCTCCAGCACCCAAAGCAACAATGTGCACCCGTCCATCCCTCCTACCCCAGCTGTCACACACTGATTGCTATTAGACTAAGAGGCACCCCAGGGCCCCCAACACCTTAATATCTACTTATCTGGCTTGCAGTTGCTGCCATGTATCCCCTTTTCTTATTTCTCTCTGCTTCAAACACAATAGGGGAATGATAGCTAAATGACTTGTGCACTCCCTCCTACACTGTGCCCTGAGGCTGAAGCCTCTCTGGCCTCTGCCAGTGCCAGGTCCTGACAATTTATGATGAATCTTGATATAGTAAACTTCTGATATAATAAACTACTTGGCCAATTCAAATTATTATTATTATTATTTATTTATAAAGCGCCAACATATTCCGTGGCGCTGTACAATGTAAGAAAACAAACAAGGGATACATAATGATACAGACAATGATATACATCAAATATGAACACTGATACACAATACAGCACTGCTGATTACAATTTGATTTAACATGATGACTAAAAGTATAAAGCTCTAACAGTGTGCAAGCAATTAAATTAATAACATTCCATGACACAAAAGGGTGAGAGCCCTACCCTTGCGAGCTTACAATCTAAAGGAATGGGGTGGAAACAAGAGGTGGGAATGGGGTGGAAACAAGAGATGTCAATAACTAGCTTGTAATGAGCACTAGGGTGAGTCTGGTGAATTCAGCACCTGCACGGCACTGCGTAGCACTTGAGTTGGGCACCACTGTAGACAGTAATGTTAAGGCTATAGTGGCACGGGGGGATTTCTCCTCAAATCACTGTAATTTGGGTGCCCTGTATTAATACTGCCAGGATTGCTGGGTCTCAGGTTTAATAACTCACCCGCTGGCATGTAATTCATTAGACAGGTGAAGCTCTGCCCCTCCATTGGCAAGAGAGTCACAGCATTTTTTTCCAAAGTCTTTTGAAGCTCTGGCCATCTTGACCTGCTTTGGCATGGACCGCCCCCAGCCCAGCAACCACCAATTACGGTAGGCTGTGGCTTCTGAGTTGGGGACGGGCCGCTGCATACAGGTGTGCGTGGCCAGAGCTTCGGAAAATTTAGAATATATTTAAAATAAAAAACGCCACAATGTATTTTCTGAGGAGGGAGGCGGAGCTTCTGACATTGATGAATTACGGGTGAGTTATTAACCCTGAGACCCACCGATCCTGGCAGCATTAAGACAGAGCCTTACATGACAAGCTCTGTCTTTTACATCGAAAATACCTTTTAAAGGATTTCCAAGGTGAAAAATTAAAATGTAGCTTTACTTACCTGGAGCTTCTTCCAGCCCCTAGAGGTCATTTTTGTCCCTCCCCACAGCTCTGGTCTTCTCCTGGGTCCTGCTGGCAGCTTCTGAAGAATAGCCAACTCCCAATGGGTCCGAATCTTCTGCACCCACCCCGCACAAGAACGTGCCCAAGTCAGTGGGAGCATACTGCAACTCTGCAGTAGTACTGCACAAGCGCAGTATGCTCCCGATGACATGGGCGTATCCAACAGGGGTAGGCACACGCCCAAGCATGCGCAGAAGACTCCATCATTTAGAGGCTGCCAGCGCCCCGAGGATTATAGTGCATGACGGGGGAGTAGCGGGCACACACAGCTGTGGGGAGGGAGGCCCGACTCCCCTCTCCCTCACTTAGGGCCCCCCTTAAATGCTCCCCTTCCATAAATTATCACTGCGGGCCCCGGGGGCAGGGAACATGGACTCAGCTCTTCCGGGTTCCATGTGATGAGCTCCACATGCCGCCGGGCTTCTCTGTCTCCAGCACCGCTCACTCTACTTCCAGGACTATTATTGTTAAATAGATTTTTTCCTGTGCATTTAAAAAATGCTTTTATATGAAAAGTTTGCACACTGTCTGTGGACTACACTGTACAACCTAAACAACATAGCTGATATCATTTAGGTTCCTAATGCAGAATAATGTACTTGCTGATGCTAGAATTCCAGCCATAGGGTCATAGCCCTACCACCGTCTTACCTGTAGCAGTGGCCCTTTTATTGTTGAAACCTTGTAGCAAACCCACAGTGGGGTGCAGACCATGGAGGAGAGTGCCAGCAGCCATCCGACCGCATCCCCCCACCATGGGTAGGTGTAACGCTTGTTGTACTGGAGTGGAGTGTACTTCACCAATGAGAAGATGAACGTGGCCTGGAATAAAATCAGATAAATGATGTTAGCTGGCCAATCCTTAAAAAGAAATTGTCATTCCACAGCTTACCAAACTACAGCTATCTGCTCCATGGCTATTGCCAAAGCCATCTCTATATATGAGTCAAATATCAATTCAAAGATTTTATGTGCACCTGAACTTGTACCTCTCATGGGGAAACGTTCTGTTTTACATACCTGGGACTTCTTCCGGCCCCCAGAAGCCTGAAAGGTCTCTTTTTTCTTCGGGCGAACTCCTTTAAACAGCTGAGCACCTGCGACAGCTTGCCAACTCACCAGTCAGGAAGCTACTGTGCATGCGCAGTCCTGGCTGAACGCACTACTCTCTCGTGCTCCTGTGATCAGTGAGGAGTCATGAGGCCTGGTGCACCCGCGAAGGGAGATCTTTTAGACGGTCACAGCAGATCAACGGACAATGACGGGAGAAAACCGGGAGACCTTTCAGTCTTCAGGGTGCTGGAAGAAGGTAAGTAAAATAGAACTTGTTCCCCCTGTGACAGGTTTACCACCCATTCTCAAGTCTCCTTAAAGCGGTATTGTCACCATACAAATCAAATTTCAACAGCAACTGGTCTGAGTGTATTAAGTGATAAAGATGCTAATCCTGCATTTAAAACTTGCAAAACTTTTTCTGCTGTTATGGTTTGTAGTTATCACATACTTTAGGAGCACTGGCCCTAGTGCCAAAGAGTTGAATGCTGGGAGTTCTTTTTATCTATAATATATTCCTCCTCTTCCATTTATTTCCCTGCCTAGCTTCTTATCAGAAACACCATCGTATTACTTGTGTTTACAAGCAAGGCTGAGGTGACTCAGTGATTGGATGTGTAAATAAAAAAAGACAGTGCAGTTGTTAGTATACACTTCAGTGGGAGTGTCTGAAGACTCTGGGAGGAGGGCAGCTAATGAATACACAATGAACAAGAGAAGGGAGGGGGGGAACAAGAGTCAGGGAGGATATGATGTCAGCATTAGTTTGGCAAGATGGCCACTGCCTAGACTAGGATTTTCTGCTTTTCCTTTATAAAATTCACAGGAATCATTACGTGGATAGCACAATATGGGCTTGATTCACAAAGCGGTGCTAACCTACTTAGCACATCTAAAGTCTTTAGACGCGCTAACCAGGGTGCTAAGTAGGTTAGCACCGGATTTCTCAATCAGATCGCGCGCTAACTTTGCGCGCATAAAGTTTTACGCGCGCAAAGTTTAACACGCGCTAAGTCCCATAGGCTTTAATGGGCACTTCGCGCGGAGCGCCCTGCGCTCTGTGCAGTACGCGCGTAAAGTTTTATGCGCATAAAGTTTTGCGCGCATTAAAACTTTATGCGCGAAAAGCTTGTTTAGATGTGCTAAGGGGGTTTTCACAGGCGTGCTAACAGTTAGCACCGCTTTGTGAATCAAGCCCTATATCTGTTATGTAAGTAGAAGTAGTAATTATCTACTTATATATGTGTTTTTTATTTCTAGGTTAGCATGGGTGTCACTTGTTCTTTAAAAAGAAAATGTGATAATCCATGTTAGGAAGAGGCCACTGCACAATTTATTGCTGTAGATTATAACAGGTGCACACAGGCAGCATAACTATTATTTGGTCCTGTTTAGTAGCTGTCACGAAAACAGCCGTGAGAAACGAGAATGCAATCGCAATCGGTTTACTGCACCGATTGCCATTGACGTGCTAGACCTAGATTGGTTGTGTAGTCGTGCAAGCGATCAGAAAATGACATTTTTGTATTCTTTTAAACCAGAAATCTGTCCCCCTCTGAGTAAAGCATCCCCTCACCCCTCAGGAATGTCGCACGTGGCCAGATTCCCTGCAGGGACCAGCTCATTCACCCCACAGTCAAATGGCTCCATGAAAAGAGCCAGGAAGCTGGCTCCCCAGGGGGGCCCTGAGAAGCCAGCCAGGGAGGCACCGACAAGGACAGATATGAATGCATGTGATGTATGGTTTCTTACCTATTATATGGAGACCGTATATCGCACAGCTATAAAATACATATAGTCTTATTCGTTAAAGTCTGCCCAACGCGCTGATATAACATTCATGGCAATATCTCGTCCAGTTATTGCGGTATGAATCTTCTCAGGAACCTGCCTTAGCCATGTCTGATGTCATATTAATCGGTATTTTCTGACAATCAGGAATCTGCTATCCACCTAAATATGACATGTACTGTTTATGAGTTACGGCGTTTTAGAAGTTTAAGCCTAAATCTCTCCCCAAGGACTTGAACTGTGGTTGGATGGTAACTCAGAGGGGGCCGGCATTGCCACACCCCCAAACCAGCTTCATCAAAAGCACATGGCCGGCAGGCGGACCTCAGTCCTCCAAATTCCATCTGTATGAGAGCCTGTCTGCTGCCAGCCAGAGGACACATGGCTAGCGGCCATCTTGTTTGGACTTTGCTCTGATCTTCAACAAAAGAATTTTGCTGAAACTGAAACTGAACTATACAAGTTTTCCCACAAAAGGACATCTTGCATTTTATCCTTTTCTTTTCATACTGCGTTATCTAATGTCTCAATAATTGTTGATTTTAATAATTTTCTGTATATATTAATTATTTATATTGCACGTAAATAAAGACTTTATCAAAGTCGTTTACTGTTCCGCTACACCTGCTATACAGCCATACACAGAAACTGAACTCAGATCTCTAAGGAGTCGCTACTATTGTTGATATTTAGACAGAATACAGCGTGTTTTAACCGTTTTATTTGCAGGATCAGTCAGTCAGTCGGTAGGGACCACTGGCCCATACCAGTGGTGATGGCAGATATACCCTGAAATAGTGTGTAAATTGTGATTACCGTACATCACAGGCTCCCTTCTAGTCGGGCTGCTGCCCAAATTCTGTCGATTTCCGTGCACCGATTGCAACCACAGTTTGCATGGTCTGTGTGCTGAAACCGATTGGAAGGCAAATTGCGTTCCGACCACTAGGGCTCCTGTGACAGTAGCAGGTTCACTTTACTCCAACCACCAAAGCTTAATCCCCTCCCCAATCCTAACCCTGTATCTTACCAGACAAACAGCAGGGGTGACCAAGAGCCAGCAGTACTTAATGACAGGCAGAGGCCGGTATCCAATCATATGCTCCACATTGTCGTAAAAATTATTTGCACCTGCCAAAAAATAAATGTGTATAAGAGAACTCAGTAAATGAGATAAGAGAACACAATATACATATAAATACTACAGACTGAGGTTATAGAGAATTAAAATCGAAGGGTTCGTTTTTATTTTTGAAGTGGGTTTAAGGGAACCCAAAAGACTGCTACTAAAATCAGTACCGGGCTTGCACAGATGTCCACATCTGCCTGTAAGTTGTCTTCAAGTTGGATTACATAACTTAAAATGAATAGCAATAGGTGGGCTATAAATTGTTGATTCTGTTTGTACCATAGACACTAGATCTAGCCTCCGTTGAAGCACAGTTACAGCGCGAAACGGCCGTCAGGCACCTGTCCCCAGCACCCACCGCACCATCACACTCGATTATATAGTATGTGACCATTTTAGCTGCATTTTTGTACTGCTATTTGGTGCCTCGCTATGAAATAAAGCACCTGCAGTTCCAATTGCTCCTCTCATCTTCTTCATTCATGTTTGCACTGCCTTCTACAAAAATCTGAGCATACAGTTTGCATTATAGCGGGAGTGTGTGAACCCTGCCTGCACCATTCCAGTGTCAGCTGTCTTAAACTGGAGTGCCAACTATTTTTCCCCTCTCCTTTTGCTTACATGTCGATCCTAGCCTCCGTTGAAGCGCAGTTACGTCGCAAAACGGCCGTCAGGCACCTGTCCCTAGCACCCACCGCACCACCACACTCGATTATATGGTATGTGACCTCTTTTAGCTGCATTTTTGTACTGCTATTTTGTGCCTCGCTATGAAATAAAGCACCTGCAGTGCTGAATGCTCCTCTCATCTTCTTCATTCATGTTTGCACTCTATAAGACGTTGCAGTGTTAGGAAACCTTGCCCAAGGTCTCCTACTGAATAGGTACTGGCTTACTGAACAGGAAAAGCCCAGGTCTCCTGTGTCAGAGGCAGAACCCTTAACCAGTACACTATCCAGCCATGTAAAACAAAAGTTTGCTTTCTTAAAACAGAAAGAATTTGCGATAATTCAGGTTGGAGTGAGCTTGAGATGTCTCCCAGTGCATCACTGCTGAATATATGCAAATTAACCATTGTTGCCCTTAGAATCTAAACACACCTCCAGAACTGCTGGATTGCAATGATGTGTCAGCTTGTTAATTTGTACAGAGCCATAATAATCCAACATGCATACAGACTGTTTCGGATTGGTTGATCCTCATCAGTGCATGGCATGGATTAATTTGGCTCTATGAAGTAGGGCTTGTAACACCGAGAGGTACAGACTAACCAGCAAGCTCATGGTGACCCAGAACTCATTGGAGTGTGTAAGGGGCTACAATGGTCCTAAAAGCCCCCTTACTAAAATGCTATGGAAAACAAAAGTTTGGTTTCTTAAAACAGAAAGAACTATCCAGCCACACACTATATATCTGGCTTAAGGGCCACTTTCCATTAGTGCCAAAGTCGGCACGAACCTGCAGCATTTCACCACAAGCGAGAGGGGTGGGGAAGCGCTGCCTATGTGTTAAATTGATTTGCCATTCAGATCACACTGCTGCTACATGCACCCAAATCCCTATAGCCATCCATGGCACAGCTTGGTGATTCGGGCTGCGTGTTTGCAGCACAAAGGGACCCCTAATTGTTTAAAGGACACCTGAAGTGAGTGGAATATGGAGGGTACCATATTTATTTCCGTTTAAAAAAATACTAGTTGCCCGGCAGTCCTGCTGATTTTTCATGCGTCAGTAGTGTCCGAATCACACACCTGAAACAAGTATGTGGCTAATACATTCAAATTTCAGTAAAAAGCATATAATCTGCTGCATGCTTGTTCAGGTTCTATGGCTTAAAGAGAAACTCCGACCAAGAATTGAGCTTTATCCCAATCAGTAGCTGATACCCCTTTTACGTGAGAAATCTATTCCTTTTCACAAACGGACCATCAGGGGGCGCTGTATGACTGATATTGTGGTGAAACCCCTCCCACAAGAAGTTCTGAGTACCGAGGTACTTCTGGCAGATTCCTATCAGTGAACCCTGTTACATTGTGGGAAATAGCTGTTTACAACTGCCAAAACAGCAAGCAGCAGTTGCATCACTTGCCAGCAGTAAAAATGTCAACATGTGATAAATGTCAGAATATAAATCAGGGATTTAAAACATTTTACAATGGGCAAACACTGACTAAATCATTTATACATCATTATTGTAAAAATGAAGTACTTTTTTATTACATTGTTTTCACTGGAGTTCCTCTTTAAAGTATTAGAGGCAGAGGATCAGCAGGATAGCCAAGCAATGTGCATTGATCAAGTTTCGATTGGGGAGCAACGATCATTTTACTACCTTGCAATGCTCGAATTCCATCAGATTCCAACTGGAATCTGTCTGAAATCAATCAAACCACCATGACTACTGGCTTTATATCAATCAATCAGCAGTGCTGGTGTTTAACTACTTAAAGGACAACTGTAGGGAGGCTGCCATGTTTTTTTCCTTTTGTGCAATACCAGTTGCCTGGCTGTCCTGCTGATCCTCTGTCTCTAATACTTTTAGCCATAGACCCTGAACAGGCATGCAGCATATCATGCTTGTTTCTGGTGTTATTCAGACACTATTGCATCCAAATACATTAGCAGGGCTGCCAGGAAACTAGTATTGCTTAAGGAGGAAGAAATATGGCAGCCTCCTTATACCTCTCCCTACAGCTGTCCTTTAAAGAGGAACTGTCGCGAAAATCTTAAAATGTAAAATACATAAAAATAAGAAGCACGTTTCTCCCAGAGTAAAATGAGATATTAATTACGTTGCTCCTATGTAGCTGTCACTTACAGTAGATAGTAGAAATCTGACATTATCGACAGGTTTTGGGCTAGTCCATCTCATCACAGGGGATTCTCAGCATGGCCTTTATTCGTTATAAAGACACACCTTGAAAAAGATTTATACAAAGATGCTGGCCAGCCTCCCTGCTCGCTGTACACTTTTTTTTAGCAGTTGGATGGAGCAACTGCTGTCCAGGAAATGTTGCTGAAAACAAAGAAACCCTGAGAACTCCCCATGAGAAGATGGGCTAGTCCAAAATCTGTCGGTAAAGTCATATCTCTACTACTTACTGTAAGTGACAGCTACATAGGAGAAAAGTAATTTATAGCTCATTTTACTCTGGGAGAAGCATACTTCTTATTTGTAGATGTTTACATGTATTTTAAATGTTAAGATTTTTGCGTCAGAGGTCCTTTAAGGACCGACATAGTTGAAATCTACGCCCTGTTTTGATATCTATCTGGCTGCCAGGGCATATATTTCAACTCACCACCGCTGCGCGTAACCGCCGTTTTCATCGCTCCCGCCGATCTCGCCGCTAAATCCTCGCCGTCTCCCGTTGCAGCTCACTGGCTCTCCCTGTCTCTATGACGGCAGAGCCCTATGAGCGGGTAAGGAGCCGACTTCATTGGCCAATGAAAGCGGCTCCTGACCCGCACACAGGAACTCTGCAGTCATAGAGACGGCAGAGTGGGTGGCCCAGGTTCCAGACGTGTGGCGGTTGCAGCGGGTATGTACCAGTGGTCTCTGGTTCTTAATGGTGCAGAGGCCGCTTGAACTTAAGTGGTTCAATTTGGAACATTGTTCTGAATTAGCCAGAACACTCTTCAGCGCCTTTCAGCAATGAACCTGCAGACAGCGTCAGGGGACTGTCACTTAATTGCACTTCATGGCATGTTTCACCTGACTGATGCTTCCTCTTCCAAAGCTGAAAGGGAGAAGCATCAAAGTCACATGAAACTTGCTGTGAAGTGTGTAAGTAACATGTGGGTTTGGTATGGCTGTGTAAAACTTAAAGCTATAGGCTTGCTATAAACCAGCGGTTCTGGAGGCTTGCTTGGCTTACCAAGGGCGAAAAGGGATAATTTGCATATTTAGTAGGTGTGCATTGTGGGTAACCACAAATGTTCATTTATAACTGAATTATTGCAAATTTCCTTCTGTTTTAAGAAGGCAATTACACCAAGCTTTGCTTTTTTAGTAGGAGGGCTTTTTGGTTCCTTTTATCCCCCTATACATTCCTAGTAGTTTGGGTCACCCTGAGCTGCTTGGTTACTCTGTGTGTAAGTAAATGACAGAGTCCTGACGCTGTCCGCAAGTCCAGTGCTGAATGGTGCTGAAGAGTGGTGTTCCGGTGAATTCGAAGCAACGTTCCTAATCAGAACACCAATGCTGCCATTGTCCTCAGCCACTTCTCTCCAGGCTCAATACATAAACATTGGCCTTTCCTTGTCAACTTCCTGCCTTGTACCTGTATATGCAGTACAGATAATGAATAGAAAATTAGTAGTAAAGAAAAAAAAGAGTCATATTTTTTATTTATATAGCTTTTTTTATGACATTGCATCATACTGTCACAGCTGCAGTTTTAAACAACACTCTGCCTTTTAAGCTATAAAACAGAGCAGAGCTAATGACCCTTGGAACTTTCCTGCAGTAAAACTTTATCACCAGCTCTCTCACCGTTTCTTGGCTGTTTAAGTGCTTCAGAAAACAGGACTGTATTCGACCTAATATGTCAAATAGCTCAGAGAAGCTCTTTTGCATAAATAACAGCTGAAGTTTCACTGGAAACAATATGAGACTATTTTCTTTGCTACTAATGTTATATTTATTAGCTGTAATACACATACAATTCACTATCTGATAAGTTTATGTTCACTTCAGGTTTGCTTTAACAGAAGTGCTAATTCTGAAATGGTATCAAAATGAAAGTCTAATAAGTTCAAAAAAAAGGTATGGATTTCAGAGATTCAGCATATATACGATATATACTGATACTATCCAATTTCGGTGTTTATTTACAAGGTGTCATGAGCAGCTGTGCAAGAATTGTATTTTCAATGCTGTACCTGTACATGTAAATTTTATGTATTTATTATATGGATTGTCAAACTTATTGTCAAGCTTTTCAGCACCGTGGAGTATGATGAGGCAATATAAATAAAAAAAATGATAAGAATACTCACCATATACCCAGGCAATGCACAGAGTCTCAAAGATGGCCACAAAGAGCAGACACATTCCGCTGGCCGCATAATAGTCAAAGAGCTGGAAGACGTACATGCCTCCCTATGGGAGAGATGAGAAGGACAATGGAATCTGACTGTCATTACATTGGGTAGATACATCATTGACTCCCCAACCACTGTAGGGGGAAGATATCACTTCACTAGGGACAGGGAAGGGGGGGGGGGTGTAATGTTTCTATTTAACAACATACATCAGTTATTGGTGTGCTATAATGACTGCCATCTTGAGCACCTGCAAACAAATTAAGTTTTGTAGCTGTAAGGCACCTTTTCTACTGGGAAACACAATTGTGCTGCTTCGGGATCACACAACCCACAATTTCCACTTGCCGCATTTACGCCGTGAAGCCATCAGGAACGGACTGCGATCACACCAAGAGTCATGCAGGCTGGTATTGTGTTTCAGGTCAAAAAAATGAATCACGCAAATGGAAATTCAGCACTGCAGTTAACATGTAAATGCTGCTGTTGCGATTGGCATGGCTTAAGCTCCCTCCAATACATAACACTCTATATGCTTACTTAAGTAATAATCACTCTAAGGCTGCTTCTTTAGAAAATTTTGGCCAAAGCAGCCATATTTTATTAAATACCGTAAATAACAAAATGATTGAATATTGTAAACATGTAAAACGTGTAAACAAAAAGGTATAGAACCACATGAGCTCAAGGGGTCTGGAGGTTTATATAGGACCAAATATTGACAAACAGCCTTGATAACCAGCCCCCAGATGTGGGAACCGTCTCGGGGACAACTGTTTGCCCTCCAATACCAACTCGAAGATGACCATGTTCTTTTAGGTGTCTGCCCCGCGGCGAAGACCTTCTCCATACCCAAAAAAACTGCCTCCGGAGCCTTACCGCGCCGGCTGCAAAGACAACCAATTCAGTGGCATAGCTAAGAAGCTGTGGGCCCCAGTGCAAGTTTAGCATTGGGCCCCTCAAGCATGCTATAGATAACAATTGATACTACACACCAAAGCAATCAAGGACAACCACAATGACAGAGGTGCAAGAAGGGGATGGGAAACTGTGTGTTAATGATCACTACCATTCAAATCAACTATACAGGATCTTCTCAAAAAATTAGCATTCTGTGATAAAGTTCATTATTTTCTGTAATGTACTGATAAACATTAGACTTTCATATATTTTAGATTCAAATACACATGGAAGAATATATGAAAGTCTAATGTTTATCAGTACATTACAGAAAATAATGACCTTTATCACAATATGCTAATTTTTTGAGAAGACCCTGTATAAGTGAATATTATCAGCACATGACCAATAAAGAGCTAATACTGTGTTTAAAGAGACACTGAAGCGAGAATAATTCTCGCTTCAGAGCTCATAGTTAGCAGGGGTCCGTGTGCCCCTGCTAAAACGCCGCTATCCTGCGGCTAAATGGGGGTCTCTTCACCCCCAACCCCCCCGCAAAATCAACGACCAAATTGGTTGTAGATTTCGCTGCTCCTAGAGGCAGGGCTAACGGCTGCAGCCCTGCCTCCAGTCGTGTCTATCAGCGGCGCATCGCTGCCTCTCCCCCGCCACTCTCAGTGAAGGAAGACTGAGAGGGGCGGGGGAGAGGCGGAGATACGCGCTGACAGACGCGCGTGGGGCAGGGCTGCGGCGGTTAGCCCTGCCTCAATCCGGAAGAGATCCCCCGCTGCTCGGAGGGGATTTCGGTGGGTCAGGGACCCTCGTTTAGCCGCGGGATAGCGGCGGTTTAGCAGGGGCACACATGCCCCTGCTAACTATGAGCTCTGAAGCGAGATTTATTCTCGCTTCAGAGTCTCTTTAAGGGGAAGACCCTTCGGGGCCCCTCTAGCCCAAGGGCCCCGATGTGGTCGCTACCTCTGCACCCAGGGCCGGATTTGTACTCTTTACCGCCCTAGGCCACTGTCCCCAGCCGCCTCCTTCAGTATAGGTAGTGAGATGACCCCTCCCTCCTTCCCTCTAGTGTAGGTAGCCTTATGACCCCCCCAGTATAGGTAGCCAGATGACTCTTCCCCCTCTTTCCCTCCAGTATAGGTAGCCAGATGACTCCCCCCCCCCCTTTTCTCTCCAGTATAGTTAGCCAGATGACCCTCTTAATCCCTCTTTTTCCCAGTGTCACTCATTTTTCTGCTTATCTCCAGTGCAGAAGCTTCCTCTTCCTTTCCGTCTCCAATGCTAACCAAGTCCATAGCTGCCTGCCACAATGCAAATGTGCACAGAGAGCAAGGTGGCTGCTGCACAGGCAGCTAGCAGCAGAGTACTTGCAATGCAGCATTTGCAAACTTGCAAATGCTGCACCAGTTTAGCCTGCTGCTTTGGTGCCCCTGCTCCTGTGGTGCCCTAGGCCATGGCCTAGGTGGCCTTGGCCTAAATCCGGCCCTGTCTGCACCCCCTATTGCTATGCCTCTGAACCAATTCCATTACATGTAGCAGAGTAACAACACCTATAATTAGGGTGGGTGGAACTCCAAAAACATTCCAATAAACCCCTGCTCCTCAAACTCCTCCCTCCTATTTAACTTCCTTATCCTCCCAGCCAATCAAAAAGCAGCCCAGGAAAAAGGGAAGGGATGGAACAGGAAGGATTAACCCTTTCCTTTCCGGTCGCCTCCAGCCCTATCATGCTGGTCTTCCCCTTGTCGTGTCACTGCCCAGTCCAGAACCTTCTAGAGGGATGTGATGCACTTTTGAAGCGGATCGCAGCCTAGTGGAAAAGGGACCTAATGCAGCTTATATGGGAATCACATAAGCAATTGAGGCTGCTCCATGTACACTTATGTTAACAAATCATGTAGAAAACATTATTTATATATTAGTACACAATGTTTGATACATGATTTGCTCTTAAAAGTCTGTACTAATTAGTACACAATGTGTATCTCATTATGCTACTTGTCATTTCGGGTGCTCTTTAAGTCATTTGTAAAGAAAAAAAGAAGTGCCAACCGAGTCATCACGATCACAACATTGAGTGGTTAGAAACTACCCAACCTCCAATCAGGAAGCAGCCCTCCTTCCTCATCACTCACCTCAGTCAGCATTATGAGTCCAATCAGGAAGGAGAAGATGCAGACCACCAGGATGAGCAGCTCTCGCCGGTTCTTCTTTCGGAATGTTCTAGGGTACATGTCCACCAGAGATGTGACCAGGCTCTCCACACACACAAACTAAGGCACAAGAGGTAAAAACCAAAAATAGCATAAACTGATTTGGGTGATTAAAGTGGTTTTATAGGCCAAGTGGACTCCTTATGAAAGCCCTGTAATAATCCCAGGACAAACAGATAAAGAATGAAGGGAGTCTGAACCCGAAAAAGGAAACCTACAGTTGTTGTCAATGTAGTTTCCTCTGCTTGGTGGCGCTGTAGTCTTTATTATGTACTGGTATCCATAGAGATATTGCCCAGTGAGGGAGCAGGGCATATACCCAACCAAGGCCCAGAATAGTTCTGGCATATAACTACTCACCTGGCTGTCCAAGCCCAGGAGAATGACCATGATGAAGAAGAAGCAGGCCCATAAAGGAGAGAAGGGCATCATGGCCACAGCACGAGGGTAGGCAATGAATGCCAGTCCAGGACCTGCAGACCAAAATCCAAAAATAAACAAGATAACACGGAAGCACTTAGTTAACTTTCTAAACAGTCTATAAGTAATTTAGATTTTGAAACAAATTCAACATTTGTTTAGAATAATTGAATGCTTCGAAGTCCGTGCTGTATACTGCAAGGGTTACTATCAAGGATTATTTCAGTCTTATGGCAGCAGTACTCCAAACAGAGTACTGCTGCCAAGGTTACACAAACAGCTTTACAAATTCGAGCTGGCTGCAGGCAAGTGGAAAGATAATGGTCTATAGCAAAACCAAGCAAAAAGACTTATGAAGTTCTGATCAATACTTATAGCAATTGTATAACGAAGGTAGAGTTTCCCTTTAAATGGTACCTCGGACCTCAACTGTTACTGTTTTGTAGGCACATTAAGTTGTATCTCTTATCGTAGAAACAGGACTATTCTACTTTTTCATTTAGCAAGGCTAGAATTTTATGATTTTTTATTTTTTATTATAAAAAGAAAATGTGAGTATTCCTTGTGAGATGATCCAAATGAGTTTTGGAAGCAGGTACATGGGCTGAATGCTCAGCACTTGCTGGTGTGCCGAAAGGTACCTGCACATTCTTTATCTCTGATGATGTGGCCTATTTGTGGTTGGTGGTGGGGGTGGATGGACTACAAGTGGACCTGAGGTGAGTAGGATATGGAGGCTGCCATATTTATTTCCTTTATATAATACCAGATGTCTGGCAGTCCTGCTGGTCTTCTAGCATCTGTAGCGGGACAGGAAAAAATGGCACACAGCGCCAATGCACCCTTCTGGCGCGCCATACAGAACAACGGTAAATCAGTATTTACCGTTGTTAGCTGTAACTTTCTGGCGCGCGGCTGCCCGAAGTGCTTAAAACGCTACTTTGCTTTTTAATGTTAAAACATTAAATAGCGTTTTAACCACTTAAGCACCAGGCTGTTTATGTCTGATCTGTGCTGCGTGGGCTCTCCAGCCCACAGTACAGATCAGCAGGCACGCAGGGCGATCAGACTTACCCCCTTTTTTCCCCACTAGGGGGATGTCCTGCTGGGGGGGTCTGATCGCCGCCGCTCACATGTGCCCAGCGGGGGGGGGGCTCCTCAAAGCCCCCCTCCGCAGCGTTTTCCGCCCTCCCTGGCTTTCCCTCCCTCCCCTCCTTTCCCTGGGCGGCGCAGGACGAACATCCGTCCTGCGCCGGAACTGACAGGCTTCAGCCTATCATATGCCGGCGATCCCCTGCCAATCAGAGGCTGGGGATTGCCGATCTCCTTTACGGCGCTGCTGCGCAGCAGCGACGTATGATGTAAACAGCGGGGATTTCTTCCCCGCGTGTTTACATTTAGCTTGCGAGCCGCAATCGGCGGCTCGCAGGCTGTTCACGGAGACACCCTCCGTGAACTGGCATGGAAAGGCTGCTCGAACGAGTGGCCGTCTTCATGGTAACACCACTAATGTCCTGCCGACGCCTATCGGTGTTAGGCGGTCGTTAAGTGGGTTTGTTTAAGCAAATTTGTTAATTTAAGTGTAGAAATTTATATAATTGTATGTATATACATATATGTATAAATACAGAGGGTGCTGCAGCACACAACAGGAAAACAGTGACAGGGGCTCTTGGTTACGCTTTAACGCATTTAAGCTCACCAACTGCGCCAAAGTGTCCCCGATCTGGTGAGTCCTACTCTAACCAGGCAAAAATGCTAGTTTTTATTAGCGTTCTAGTGGGAAGTGGGAACCATGCAAAAAGCCCAGGGGTCAGCTAAATGGGAGAAATGAAATTAAAAACACCTGACCTTCTACTAGCTACTAACTGAACTATGATTCTTGGGGAGAGAAAGCAGAAAAAACTGGCACCAGCATGCGGCAGGGATGGAACGGCCACTGATGGGCTTACCTGCAACGTGCACCGATGCAAATGCGTCTTGAGAAAAGAGGAGAAGCGGGCACTGCTGCGTAAATCCCTTTATTGTGGCCGGGTTACAGAGTGGCTGCAGTGGGGGGAGAGGGTGGCCTGACAGCTGTTTCGCAAGTATACAACTTGCTTCTTCAGAGCCTCTGAAGAAGCAAGTTGTATACTTGCGAAACAGCTGTCAGGCCACCCTCTCCCCCCACTGCAGCCACTCTGTAACCCGGCCACAATAAAGGGATTTACGCAGCAGTGCCCGCTTCTCCTCTTTTCTTTTAACTGAACTATGAGCACCGCTCATTTATATGCTTAACTGTGCTAGAGATGGGTGAGATTGGGGTTCTCCAGTGCTGCGTGCATGCTTTGCATAGTATTGCATAAAATTCGGTTTGTGCTGCTCATCCCTTGGCTTATATACATATATGTATGAATATATATATATATATATATATATATATATATATATATATATATATATACACACACACACACACACACACATATATATGTTAATACATGTATTTATATATGTATTAACATGTATATAAGTGATATTTTTTTTGCTTATTGTGTGAATTTTACAAAGTACCCCTTACCCATTTCCACAAAGGGCTAAAAGAAATAAAAACACAACCACGAGAAAAAAATCTTTATTAATCTTAATTAACCACAAATACTAACCTGTACCCTTAAACAAATGTTCCCACGTCAATATCCTCGGACATGATCCAACGAATACAGTATCCTCTCATGTTGCGACCTTGATTGAAGATCTCCGCTGACCGCGCACCCGCCGGCGCCACCACACACTGCCGCTCCCCAGTGCTGCTTTAGCTATACCGAGTATAGCTAGAGCTAAAAAGCATCTTTGGATTTGGCTCCGAGGAGCCCCATTGGTCTAATAACAGATGGGGTTCCTCCTGATACCTATTGGTCTGTTATTAGACCAATGGGGAGCCTTGGAGCCAAAATTTAAAGATGCTTTTGATCTTTAGCTATACAGAGTACAGCTAGAGCCGCTCCGTGGTCCCTCCTGCGCGGCTTTCTGCACTTCTCCCCGCAAACTAAATCTATAGCGCTCACCCACGCTGTCATCCTGGAGTACCCAGAGTGACAGAGTGGGTGAGCGCTATAGATTGGTATGTGCGGGGAGAAATGCGGAATGCAGCGCAGGAGGGACCACGGAGCGGCTCTAGCTGTACTCTGTATAGCTAGAGATCAAAAGCATCTTTAAATTTTGGCTCCAAGGCTCCCCATTGGTTTAATAACAGACCAATAGGTATCAGGAGGAACCCCATTGGTCTGTTATTGACCAAAGGGGCTCCTTGGAGCTAAATTCAAAGATGCTTTTTAGCTCTAGCTATACTCAGTATAGCTAAAGTAAGCGCGGGGGAGCGGCGGTGTGCGGCGGCGGGTGCGCGGTCAACGGAGTTCTTCAATCAAGGTTGCAACATGAGAGGATACTGTATTCGTTGGATCATTGGCATGGGAACATTTTTTTAAAGGTACAGGTAAGTATTTCTGGTTAATGAAGATTGATAAAAAAAAATCTTGTGGTTGTGTTTTTATTTCTTTTAACCCATTGTGGAAATGGGTAAGGGGTACTTTGTACCCCTATACTCATTTCTCCTGGGAGGGGGGTGAAAATCTGGGGGTCCCCTTCTTAAAGGAACCCCCCCCCCCCCACCGGGAGTCATCGCCCCCTTCCTCCACCTGGAGCAAGGGAGGCGGGGAAGAGCCTCTTGTCCATGGATTGGACAATGGCTCTGGGGGGGAGGGGAGGCTTGGCCGCCCCTCCCCCCGGAGCCCCCCATACCATTTTTTCCCCGGCGCCATATTTTACTGTATGCCATCTGTAGTGTCTAAGTCACAACCCTGATACAAGCATGTGGCTAATCCAGTCAGACTTCAAAGCAGCCTGCATGCTGGTTCAGGATCTACGGTTAAAAGTATTGAAGAAACAACAACAGAGAGACAACCAGGTAATTTGCTTTGTTTAAAACGAAATAAATATGACAGCTTCCATATCGCTCTCACCTTAGGTTCCCTTTAAAACCTTGTAAACTGTCCATACACTTGAATTGCTCCTGGTTCTTAAATGTACAATACATATTTTATAATCAATGCCTCCTTTTATCAAGACAACAGGACACTTAACAAACCAGGACAAAAGCTAAAGAAAGGGATTCTTAGAGCCATTTACTGACAATATAGGAGAATTTTAGCATCTGATTGATACCGGCAGGATGTTGGTGGGTTCATACTCACCAGATTCTGCCACTTCAGATATGGGCACCCCTTGCTCTTGCGACATAAAACCCAGGATGGAGAAGATGGCAAAACCGGCCACAAAGCTGGTGCCACTATTGAGGAAGCATAGCGCAATGCAGTCCCTGCCATGAGAAAGGGGATATAGATGTAATGAAATCACAAGGCTATAGGCCGGCTGTTCAGTATATCTCTGTCCATACACACACAGCCAGTGCAGACACTGCAGTACTTGCTGAATAACTCCTCTAATGCTGGGTAAGCCTTGAACTGAAACACCTGGATCATTATGTATTACAGACTTTTTAGCAAAATATAAACACAGTACACACAATGCTAATAGTAATGATTATATCACATACTGTATATAATTTGACCTAGCCTAGGTAATGTACCTGTTTGCAATTGCAAGCAGATTTGTAACTAGCATATATTGAGCTTATTAGGTGATTCAGGCTTATTAAATTGTTATGAATACACTAAATAAAAATATTGACTACACTTATATATTTTTTTAACAAGAAGACTACACTTATATTTACATAGCTAGAGGATGTAAGATATTGTGATTTTTTTTTTCTACATTTCAGTTGTTATTTTTTCATATTTTTTGCTTGTTGATATGAATCCCTGAGATCTCAAGCTGTGGATTGTTTTCTTGCTTTTTTCTTTTGTCTATCTCATATACCCTCAGTAAATCAAGTCCCCTATTACCCTTCAGATTTGCTAGCAACATTCTAACCCCACCCTCCTGAGTTGATTGACACCCTTATCAGCCCCTGACCCTTCTCCCCACCATCTATTCTGATTTGTTAGCAACATTCTAACCCCACCCTCCTGAGTTGATTGACACCCTTATCAGCCCCTGACCCTTCTCTCCACCATCTATTCTGATTTGTTAGCAACATTCAAACCCCACCCTCCTGAGTTGATTGACACCCTTATCAGCCCCTGACACTTCTCCCCACCATCTATTCTGATTTGTTAGCAACATTCTAACCCCACCCCCCCCCCCCCTAAGTTTCCTGACACCCTGATCACTCCTAACTAGTGATGGGAATTCCTGCTCTTCTCAGAGAATCGGCTCTTCTGAATCGGCTCCCATTAAAGAGCCGGCTCTTACGGCTCTCAATCAGCTCTTCATTAAATATCACTAGACACCACTCAGAATCGGTGTAAAAGCCCCGCCCCGGTCTCCATGACAACTCCAGACTGCTTCTCTGACTGGGGCAATCTCTCCTGCTACTGCTCTGCTCCGCCCCTTACACTCCTACAAGCAAAGCAGGGCTATGTGGGGTGGCTGAGGGACCGGCTCTCCTCAAAGTGGGAGTCGGCTCTTGTCGTTCGCAGCAAAGAGCCGACTCTTAGAGCCGGCTCGTTCGCGAATGACCCATCACTACTCCTAACTCCCCAGTAGCATGGTTATAGCACTGGGAACATTGTACCTGTGCGGTCAGCCAGTACCTGTAGCAGTTGTTGTTGTAGCGGTTGTAGCTGCCCAGCGCCGTCAGACACCCCAAGCAGATGGCATAAGAGAAGAAGATCTGAGTGCCGGCGTCCATCCAGACCTGCCGAGGAGAGTCTGGTGAATGGCAAATAAAGTATCAGTTGATAAAGGAGGTTGGGGTTTCACTTCACCCCTATACATTTTATCATTCACGCATGTAGGAACATTGGTGATCCAAAGGGACTGACAACAAATAGATAGCATCCTATAATATCATCTAAACTACTACAGTCTATATTCACTGGCCATTATTCAATTACCTACTTTTTGATATTTTTCAATTGCTGAAAAGTTATTGTAACCAGAAGATGAAAAAGTATCATCCTCTAGGTGATATTTCCACTCTTTGGCTATAAAATGCCTTTTAAAATGCCAGCAAGCAAGATAATAGTCAAAATAATTTTGACAGTACTTTTTTCACCTTAATTTTTGGTACCTTTTCAATTGCAGAGCGCTAAAAAGTTATCTTAAAGAAAAGATGAAAAATTATCTCCTAGGAGAAAAAGTTAATTGTATATGGGCCATTGTATATTCTGAAGGCTTATTTCACCTTAAAGTGTACCTGAAATGTGGACCCGCACAATACAATATACATACCTGGTGCTTCCTCCAGCCCCCTCCAGCCTGATCACTCCCACACCATCCTCTGCTGCTTGCCCGTTTGCCCGCTTCTGGCACTGGAAAATCCATCAATTGGAGTCAGTCGGCGCATGCGCACTCGGGCCAGGCACTCTCCATTGTCTCAGTAGTACTGCGCAGGTGTAGAGCGACATGAATGCGGCGACGTGAATGAGACGTGAATGAGGCCGGCCGCGCATGCGCACTTAGCCCTGGACCAGAGGACTTTCCGGGGCCAATTGCGGGCGAACAGAGAGGGAGAAGAGGACATCGTAGAGCAATCAAGGCGGAGGGGGCAGGAGGAAGCCCCAGGTATATATATTTTATTGCGGGGGCAGTGTCTCAGGTTCCCTTTAAAATTGATATTACAGTTTACAATGGATGCTGCAGGGTTAAACAGGAATTCTATTTAAAATGTGCAGTACGCTCCAGGCCACGTGAGCATGACTGCGAGCAGACGCGCGCTCGTGCAGGCGTAGAAGATAGTGAGGTCCGTATCTGCAACAGAGGGGATCCCAGGACACCAGAGCATGGGTGAGGGACAGATAGGCTGCCATAGGCTGGAAGAAGACCCAGGTAAGTAGATCTTAGTTTTTTTTACACCTTGCTTCCTTTAATGTAAAATTTCGCAAACATGATTATACATAATTACGATTTTAAAATGTAATTGATTTCACATCAGGGTCCCAGCGCTGGATCACAGGTTTGCTGTAAAATGTATAAAATCTGTATGCAGAACTTGGAAACTCTCTATATAGTATAGTGTACCACAACAAAATGTCATTTTACTGAGTTTAAAAAACACGTTTTTTTCTTTGAATTTTTTTGAAATTGATTTTCTCAAAAACGACAAGGTTTTTTGAAATGTTTTGCCTTGTTCCCCATTTTCGGGCCGTTCATATCAGCGGATTGTTTGTAAGTCGGACGTTCGTAGGTCGGGGACTACCTGCAATTAGTATAATTCTGTATCATAATAATTAGCATCATTCTCAAACATTTCAAATTTATTTGCACCTTTATAACAATCTTACTGACTAATTTGGATTTTATTATATGCAGCTTTGGGCAAGACATTTAATAAACACAATACAGACATAGCTGCCGCTGGCAAATAGCTGGCAGTCAAACGATTAAAAGTTAATTTTCTAGGAGGCGTATGAGTCGGCTTCTCCTGCGCTTCAGCATGCAGCTCACTGGTCGCGCTGACATCATACGGACTGTACTATGCAGGTGCAGAACTACTGCGCCTGCACAGTACAGTCCAGATAATGTCAGTGCGACTTTGAGGGCCGCTCGCGCAGGCGCAGTGGGCACCTTGCGCCGGAGGGGCCCCGGGCCACCGACAGGAAGCGGAGCTGCGGCGAGGGCACAGGACGCCTGGCAGAGCTGGAGGAAGCCCCAGGTAAGTGGATTTTTTTATTTTCAGCATGCTCGGATGTGTCCTTTAAAGGACTCAATAGTTTCTCACCGAAATTCTGTCACTGTCATGGGTGGCCACACTTGTTATGGGTGGGGGAGTCATGGCTCTGCACTGTTATGGGAGGCTGTGATGGGTGGCCACACTTGTTATCGGTGGGGGAGTCATGGCTCTGCACTGTTATGGGAGGGTGTCGTGGGTGGCCACACTTGTTATAGGTGGGGGAGTCATGGCTTTGCACTGTTATGGGAGGGTGTTATGGGTGGCCACACTTGTTATGGGTGGGGAAGTCATGGCTCTGCAATGTTATGGGAGGGTGTTATGGGTGGCCACACTTGTTATGGGTGGGGGAGTCATGGCTCTGCACTGTTATGGGAGGCTGTGATGGGTGGCCACACTTGTTATGGGTGGGGGAGTCATGGCTCTGCACTGTTATGGGAGGCTGTGATGGGTGGCCACACTTGTTATGGGTGGGGGAGTCATGGCTTTGCACTGTTATGGGAGGGTGTTATGGGTGGCCACACTTGTTATGGGTGGGGAAGTCATGGCTCTGCACTGTTATGGGAGGGTATTATGGGTGGCCACACTTGTTATCGGTGGGGGAGTCATGGCTCTGCACTGTTATGGGAGGGTGTTATGGGTGGCCACACTTGTTATGGGTGGGGGAGTCATGGCTCTGCATTGTTATGGTAGGGTATTATGGGTGGCCACACTTGTTATCGGTGGGGGAGTCATGGCTCTGCACTGTTATGGGAGGGTGTTATGGGTGGCCACACTTGTTATGGGTGGGGAAGTCATGGCTCTGCACTGTTATGGGAGGGTATTATGGGTGGTCACACTTGTTATCGGTGGGGGAGTCATGGCTCTGCAGTGCACTGTTATGGGAGGGTATTATTGGTGGCCACACTTGTTATGGGTGGGGGAGTCATGGCTCTGCACTGTTATGGGAGGCTGTGATGGGTGGTCACACTATTATTATTCCAGAAGGAAAGGGGTGAGAATGTTTTCATAGAAATTTTATTTTCACAGTACTCAAAATCCACTCTTGGAATAATAAATACTTTAGCAGGAGAATTATATAATTCAACATTTTTCCCTTTGGAAATGGGAGACCTGGAAGTATTTATAACTCAATATTTATTATTAGTTCCTCTAAAAATAGTTGCACTTTAAAATAGTAACACATCCGTTTATATTTTGGTGTACAGTAATTATACTGCTAAACAAAGCGCTATCTTCCTCGTAGGTGATTACTGATCCATACTTTATATAGCCCCTATAGTCCCTATTCTCATAACTGTCCAAATTCTCTTGCATCTATCTGGGTAGACTAACGGCTATAGCTCACAAATATATTATTTTTATTTATTGATTACTTTCATAAAAACAAGACAAAAACCCCAATAGGGAAACAAAAAAAGGGGGGAGACCAAAACCATAAAAGTACAAACGGGGGAGGGTGATTATTATTATTAATTATATATTTATTGGGTCACTGTGAGTGACGGCCTGGGTTGGTGACTTTTGTACATACTTTGGATTAATTGCACTCAGCACTTTGGGGTTGATTCATAAAGCATTACGGCATGTGGTAATGCTGAAAACAGCTGACTTTACCGAACACTTAGCAAAATGTCAACTCATAAAAGCTGTTACCGCATTAAAAGCTGATATTCCCGAGCAGTAAGGTAAATTGATGCCTTGTGCGGTGAACACCTCCAGTAAATGTCAGTAAATGTCAATTCATAAAGATTAGAGCAGGCGGTAATGACACAGAGAATACCGCCTGTTTTGCAGAGGTGATAAGGGAGAAGATAAGAGCAAAGTTAATGGGGACAGATCTCCCAGGCAGCAGCAGCGAAAGCGGAACAAACAAGGCTTCCCTGAATACCCCAGGCTGTGTTTTTTAACCTCTTGGGTACCTGTTTTCATATGTATTTTACATCAGAAAGCCTGCATGTGTAATATTTCTTGAAGTTCTTCTAAGCTGTGGCAATTAAATAGATTGTTTAGAAAGACTAACAGACAGATTCAGCACAGATTCAGGGCAAGCAGAGCAGAGGCGTATCTAGGCAAAATGGTGCCTATGGCAAACACTGAAATTGCCACCCCCCCCCCCCCCCCCTACACCTCAACCACAAATTAGTGTACCAGACTGCCTCTCGAAAGCTCCCCACACACAAATGTAATCACTTACTGTCTATTCAACATGCCTGCCGTCCCAAAAAATAATAATAATGCATGTTATTTCTAAACCCCACCCTCCACCCCACACATTTTTAAAGTTTCCAGACAGACCTTCCCCCCCCCCCCCCCCCTCACACACACAGAAATGTAATGATGTTCTATATCTCCAAACCCCCTCAGCCTTCTCCCTTCCCCCACACTTTATTAATTTTCAAGCTGGGGCAGGAGATTAGATTTACTTACCTGGGACTTCTTCCAGACCCTTGCAGACTATCAGGTCCCTTGCTGTTGTTTTGCTGGCCTCCAGAGTGCTCCTGACCTCTCCAAAAGATCCCTAAACACAGCTGTGGTCCCGGGCTACTGTGTCTGCGCATGCATCCATGCGCCCCTCTCGATCACATTCCCATAGCCAGGATCACTCTGTGGCTGTGCCGTTCACACTTAAACTGCGCAACTGCAGAATGCACTCGGCCACAGGAACGCAACCAAAAGAGTATTGTAGACGCACGTGTAGTAGCCAATCCTATGTAGTGGACAGCAGCACCATGAAGGGCAGCACTACAGTGAGAGACTTAAAAGTATTATAGGGCTGAATGAAGCCCTAGGTAGGTAGATCTAATCCACCCCACACCTTTAATTAACACACACATACACTGCACATACATACATACATACACTGCACATATACAAACACACTTTTAACCAACACACACACTGCACATATACACATACTACCTGCACACACACACACACACTGCATTTAGATGTATACTATATATATATATACACACACACACACACACACACACATTCTCTGGGCTCTCCTGCCTGACCTACCTCACCCACCAACACTCACAAGCATATATTATATATAAAATGCCCTTACCCAATTTGAATTTAGCTGAGCTTTGCCTCTGTCTAGCGTCAGTGCTCTTCATCCAACCGCCCCCCCCCCCCCCCCCCCCCTCCATATGCAGGTTACCAGCTCCGGTGATCTGTCCATGCTGTCTCTCACCTCCCCATAGAGCGGCGGGTCACCCGACTCCCTTAGATAAACGTTTGCTGCAGTCGTTCCTTTTCCTGAGGACTCCTGATTGGCTAGCCAGCGCGGCATCAGCTCTGACTGACCATTCATTGATGCACGCTAGCGTCTGTGGATGTTTATGTTGTCCCCATCAGCCGCAGCAACATGCTGGAACCACGCGGCCAATCATAGGAGAGCTGATGCCGCGCTAGCCAATCAGGAGTCCTCAGGAAGCGGAACGGCAGCAGCAAAAGTTGATCTAGGGGAGTCGGGTGACCCGCCGCTCCATGGGGATTGGCGAGGTGAGAGACAGCACGGACGGATCACCGGAGCTGGTGGCTTGCATATGGGGAGGTGGGGGCATTTGGATGGAGCGCTTTTGGCGAACCTATAGCGGCAGGAGTGACAGGGCAATTTGCGCCCATTGGGAGGTGAGAGGCAGGGGCGCCCATGGCAGGTGCCATACCTGCACCCCATTAGATACGCCTCTGAAGCAGAGACAGTATAACAAAAAATGCACATCTAAAGGGAAGTTGGGGATGCCTCTTTTATTGTAATGCTGTCTCTGCACAGAGAAATGTAACAACTTAGGCAACTTATTATGTTACCGCCAGCTTAGTTTGGTAAATCCCCTCACTTCTATCACAACTGTAAAAGATTTTTAGGAATTAGCACACAAAAGTCTAAAATACCGAATGCGTTATTTTCTCGACAAGATTTTTTTTCCAGCACAGCCCTTTATGAATTGACCCCTTTGTGTAAGCTCCTTGGATTCAATTACAGTGGTTTCATGGTTTTTGTCTCCCGCCTTTTTTGTTTCCCTATTGTGGGTTTTTTGTCCAGTTTCCATGAAAGTGATCAATAAATAAAAATAATATATTTACATTTTCATACATTTGGAGCATTGTGATATCTTTTTTCTCTTAATGTTTGAATGAATGGAATAGCATTGCAAACACGCCGAAATGTATGCAACTATGCTGTTAGTTTCCACAGTGAATTCGCAACCCATGGATGGAAACTTGAGACAGTGCAGTCTATGCACTTTCTGATGTCCCTGCAGATCACATTGCGGTGTGTTTCTTAAAATGTAGCTAAATTATGCAGATGGAAAAGAGGCGTTATGTTTAGCTTGCACGGTGATATAATCTCCTGACGAAGCCTTTTCCAGGGCGAAACATATACAAATAGGGTTATGCTTATATGTGAATAGTATCTGTCTGATCACCTGTAGATAGCACATTTTAACAGATACTGGTATTTACTGAGAGCTATATCCGTTACACTGTCCAGATGGATGCAAGAGAATTTGGGTAGTTGTGAGAATAGGGACTGACCGCTATATCGAATATGGATCAGTAATCTCTCAGGAAGAAGATAGCTCTTTGTTTAGCAGTATAATTACCTTACACCAAGGTATAAACGGATGTGTTACCTATTTAAAGAGAAACTCTGACCAAGAATTGAACTTTATCCCAATCAGTAGCTGATACCCCCTTTTACATGAGAAATCTATTCCTTTTCACAAACAGACCATCAGGGGGCGCTGTATGGATGATATTGTGGTGAAACCCCTACCACAAAGAAATTCTGAGTACATACTCTTGGCACCCTGTTGAATCTTGAACCCTGTTGCATTGTGGGAAATAGCTGTTTACAGCTGTTTCCAACTGCTAAAACAGCAAGCAGCAGCTACATCACTTGCCAGCAGTAAAAATGTCACCATGTGATAAATGCCAGAATATAAATCAGGGATTTAAAATATTTTACAATGTGCAAACACTGACTAAATCATTTATACATAATTATTGTAAAAATGAAGCACTTTTTTATTACATTATTTTCACTGGAGTTCCTTTTTAAGTGCAACTATTTTTAGAGGAACTAATAATAAATGTTAAATTTAAAATATAGGCATCTATACAAAAAAGAGCGCTTGGTGAAGTCGAAATAATTTTTTCCGGCATTGGTAGCTAAACATAACCTGATTCTTACCCTGAACCCTCCATCTACCAATGCCTTATTACCTTAAAGAGGAACTTGAACCAAGGATTGAATGTCATTCCAATCAGTAGCTGATACCCCTTTTCCCCTGAGAAATCTTTTCCTTTTGTCAAATAGAGCACCATGGGGTTCTATATCGCTGATATTGTGGTGAGACCGATCCCACAGGGTGATGTCATATGGTCCTGACATTTTGCTGACCGTGAACCTTGTTGCATTGTGGGAAATAACAGCTTTTTCCAACTGCCAAGCAAGCAATATCTTCCTCTGTTCATAGAACTCTCAGTAACAAACATTCCGTACAGATCATCTGGCAGAACTAAAGATGTCTCCACCAGTGATACATTTCAGAATGTAAATCGGGATGAGAAAAGATTTTACAATCAAACACTGACTAAATAATCTATAAATGAATATTGTAAACAATAAGCAAGTTTATTGATTATGTTTTTTTCACTACAGTTCCTCTACAACAACTTACCTCCATAGCTAACCTTAACCCCCCCCCCCTCCCCCAAACAGATAACCTTGACAACCCACCCCCATGGCTAACCTTAAAGGGACTCTGTAACATCAAAAAGCTCCCCTGGGGGGTACTCACCTCGGGTGGGGGAAGCCTCCGGATCCTAATGAGGCTTCCCACGCCGTCCTCTGTCCCACGGGGGTCTCGCTGCAGCCCTCCGAACAGTCGGCGACAGACCCGACTGTAGCTTCAATATTTACCTTTGCTGGCTCCAGCGGGGGCGCTGTGGCTGCTTTCGACACGGAAATAGACGGAAATACCCAATCTCCGTCGGGTCCGCTCTACTGCGCAGGCGGCGGAAACTTGCGCCTGCGCAGTAGAGCAGACCCAACGGCGATCGGGTATTTCCGCCTACTTCGGAGCCGACAGCCGTCAGAGCGCCTGCGCAGGAGCCGGGAAGGTAAATATTGACGTCACAGCTGCACGGAGGGCTGCAGCGAGACCCCTGAGGGATGGAGGACGGCGTGGGAAGCCTCATTAGGATCCGGAGGCTTCCCCCACCCGAGGTGAGTACCCCCCAGGGGACATTTTGTCGTTACAGTTCCTCTTTAACCACTCCCCACCACCACCACAACCAACTTTAACCAGCCTCCACGGCTAACCTTAACCATTCCCCTCCTTGGTGCCAATCTGACATAAAACTTTTAAGAACCCTAGTTACCATGCTTAGGGTGGCAATCTCTGAGTGGTCCATTATCCAGAGAGAGTAAAGAGATTGCAAATAAGAGAAGTTCTAGCTTACAGTCATTTCTTGAAATTCTATAGCATACGGTACTGTAGAATATCTTAAATTGGCTATAAAACTCATTGAAATTAGATCATTTTTAATAACATTATATTACAAAAAGAATTGTGCAGTACTAATATATGTTCATAGGTTTTAGTGCCAGTGGAATTTTCCACTATCTTAGCCTGCATGATACTTCATGTTCTCAGCTTGTGCTGCTTCTCAGAAAACACAGCTGAGTGTCACAGTGCACAGAACACCTGACACAACTGCACAGCCCCAGCAGGAAGCCGCCTGCGTCCGCCACAGATCTGTCCTCTGGCACACAGGATGTTTTCCAGATAACTGGAGACCCGTAGAGCCCAGCCAGGTGTGAACGGCTCTATGTGACAGCTCGGTGTGACCAGCCTCCAGGCCCCAGCGGGGAGCAGCAAAGAACGGTCACCCGCTGTCCACTGACCGGAGCACTCTGCTGCCAGACACAAGAGAACCAGTCACCAATCCGCCACTAGCCTTGTGCAGCTGCTGTAGCCTTCCTGCCCATGCGGCACCTATTGTATTCAAAATCAGATAGCTGTAGTCCATTTTTACTTACTCTCTTGTTAAGGTTGTCTGTGGTCAGGTTAAAGCGTACGCAAACCAAACATTTTTTTAATTCAAAATATTTAGTTGCACAACTCTGACGCATACAAAGATAAAAAAACACTCTTTTAAGCCTATAAGCATTTCAGTGAATGCTTTTCACCCTTCTCTTTTCATAACTAGGGTTATAGAGGTGGCAGGCATTACTTCTGAGCTTAATAGGAGGTTTTAGATCATGGGTGTGTTTGTCATCAGCTACCCTCCCTCACAGGGGCGTCATCTATGTGAAATCTCACACATGCTGAGATCACCTCCCCTGTGACATCATCAGTAGTAGCCTGTGTTTTGTTTTTGTTTTTTTATCTCCTCCACCAGTCTGCCGGATGCTGTCCCGGCAATATGAAAGAAAGGGAGGGGTTCCTCCAATAAATGTAAAATATTTTATATGTGTCATCATGCAGCTGAAAAAAGGCTGCTATTTATTATTATAAGTTAGAAAATAGGTTTTATTTCTGAAATCTTGTATTTTAAATTTGGGTCCACTTTAAGGTGCGTACACACATCTGATTTTTCACCTGGTCATTTGAATGACTAAATGTGCAAATAACAAGCCGTTCAAACATCATGTACACACAGACCAACAAACGGCTGATATGCTAATTTCACCTAATTTACATGTCGGTTGACTGGACAATGGATTGAATAGAACAATGGACTAGATCAAACGACTGTATGTTTGAATGACTATTAGTTGAACTGGAATTCGTTTGTACACAAGTACGGACCTAACAGTCGTTTGAACGAGAGTTGGTCCAATGGATCTGCCAAGCTCATCAGGCAAACCGGCTGTTATCAGTCGCTCAACAGCTCGTACACATGCCCGACTTGTCGTTCAAATGGCCAGTTTGAATGACAGTTGGTCAAAAAAATCAGATGTGTGTACATACTTTCAAGGATAAATTCTACAAAGTCTCATTTGAATGTGCTTTGAATAGGAATACCATTTGACAACTAGGGTGAGAGGTATGTGGAGGCTGCCATATTTGTTTCCTTATAAGCAATACCAGTTGCCTGGCCGTCCTGCTGATCCTCTGCCTCTAATACATTTATCCATAGACCCTGAACAAGCAGATCAAGTGTTTCTGACATTATTGTCAAAATTAGCTGCATGCTTGTTTCTGGTTTATTATTCAGACACTACTGCAGCCAAATAGATCAGCAGTGCTGCCAGGCAACTGGTATTGTTTAAAAGGAAATAAATATGGCAGCCTGTCCATTAATACTTTAAAAAAGAAATGCTATTTCCCCTGCCCTCTAAGTCATTATTTTTAGCCAGCTGTGTGACACAGTTTATTTAAATCCAGAGGCCTATTTATAAAGTTAATCACCGGTATTAGCCTGGCTGCTAGAGAAGAGGTGCAATTTCTGTTGGAATACCAGCCCATTTTAGGCCGGATCCACACTAGAAGCGCTTTTCTGAGCACTTTGTGATTGATTAGTGCATTTAAAAAAATTCTCTCATTCACTTTCATTAAAATCGCAGTAAAAATTGGTAAAAATTGCCACGATTTTTCACTTACAGCAATTTTTACACAATTTTCACCGTGATTTTACTGAAAGTGAAATTTCCGATACAGTATCATAGTTGTACATATCTCCCATGAGTCCCGATTTGTCCGGGACTGTCCCAGGTTGGGAGGTATGGTCTCAGCATGTTCCAGTGTGCTCCCCTAGTTCTGTGTTCCCCAGTATGCAGTGTATATGCACAGTGGTAACAGTGTTTATCTCACTGCTCCAGCAAAGTGCATCTATCCTCTCCGCTCACCCCTAGGTGAGCATACAGTATACTTGTAGATAAGGGGAACATGCAATTCATGCTTCTACTAAATTAACGAAGGAAGCAGCAAACTCTCGCTCACACCATTTATTACAA